>NW_006283098.1:50692-52241 GCF_000327345.1 Myotis davidii
CTCCCCCGGGCCAGGCCAGGGGCCCCCACTGGTGCACGAATTCGTGCACCAAGGCCTCTAGTGGATGCATATAGGTCTAACCAATGGACACAGACACCGGGGTGGGGGTGAGGGCATGAGTAGGGGGGGTGGAGAGGGCAATGGGGGGGGGTGAGGACACAGATATCATACCTGAATCAATAAAGAAAAATAACTAAATATCACTTTAATGATTAAAAAAGAAATAAATGTGAAGGAAATAAATTACAGAGGGTCCCGTCCACTCCCTCCATCTCTCAGCGGAACGTCTCCGCCCGGAAGACCCACAATCTGCCGTGGTTGGGGGCCACGGGGTCCCGGAACTATTCATAAGACTCGACCTGTTGGAATCGAGGCCAATACTGCGTTTTTCTGTGCTGGGGGAAGGCCCCGGGGTGTTCGGCTACAAAACGAACGCCTGTGAGAAATGTTGGGAGGCCCAGATGTATCATTTATGCCCCGGGAAACGTGGAGTAAAACGCTGCAAAATGAGCTAATTTGGGTATCAGGGCGCGATCCGGATCTACGATAAAGGCACATAGAGAGTATATACTAGAGACTGGTGCACGAATTCATGCATAGCTGGGGTCCCGCCCGACTGGTCAGGGCCTGGAGGTTGCCTGTGGGGAGCACACGGCCCCCTGGTGGTCGGTGCGTGTCATAGCAACCAGTGGTTTAGGCTTTTATATATATAGGTAGGGAGATTCCGAAAAATCACTCATTTCATTTGCCCTCATTTTCAGGATTAACGGCTTTGAAATCCTGGAGGGAAGCCAGGCTAAGGTTTAAACAAAGAAAATGTACCCTCAAGTCCATTCGAGATTTTAAAAAATGGGTATGCATAAAAGATGACGTTGAGGGGACGAATCCCCACCCTGAAATATTTGTCATTTTTTAAAAATTTTTTTGTATTGATTTCGGAGAGGAAGGGAGAGGGAGAGAGAGAGATAGAAACATCGATGATGAGAGAGAATCATGGACCGGCTGCCTCCTGCACACCCCACACTGGGGATGGAGCCTGCCACCCGGGCCTGTGCCCTGACCAGGAATCGAACCCGGGACCCTTCAGTCCGCAGGATGATGCTCTATCCTCTGAGCCACAGCGGCCAGGGCAATATTTGTCATTTTTTAAATAGTATAGAATAAAATCTTAATATGCTGAGTGTCCGGTCGACCAGTTGGCCGTTCAACCAATCAAAGCGCAATATGCTAATGAGATGCTAAGGCTGCTTAACGGCTCGCTATGACGTGCACTGACCACGAGGGGGCAGATGCTACAACCTGATCCCGGAGGCCAGACCGAGGCCTCCAATAAAATATAAATTAAAAAAAAAGAAAAAAATTGGACCGGACACCTCTTCAGGGCTAATTTGCTCCATTTCAGACTCACTTGTTGGAGAGATGAGTGTTCCTGGGAAACGGATTTACAAAGTGGACGGACGGGCTGAGAATGCAGACAAGATGGGGTGGTTGGAACTCCGTTCAAGGGTGCACACCGAGCAAATCTATCTATCTATCTATCTATCTATCT
>NW_006283098.1:52378-56030 GCF_000327345.1 Myotis davidii
TGCCCCCGAGGGGACAGATGCTCCAACCTGATCCCGGAGGCCAGGCCGAGGCCTCCAATAAAAATATAAATTAAAAAAAAAGGAAGAAATTGGACCAGACACCTCTTCGGGGCTAATTTGCTCCATTTCAGACTCACTTGTTGGAGAGATGAGTGTTCCTGGGAAACGGATTTACAAAGTGGACGGACGGGCTGAGAATGCAGACACGATGGGGTGGTTGGAACTCCGGTTTCAAGGGTTCACACCGAGCAGATCTATCTAACTATCTATCTACCAATCTATATCTATATCTATATCATCTGTATCTATATCATCTATATCTATATCTATATCTATATCTATATCATCTATATCTATATCATCTATATCTATATCTATATCTAAAAAACATTGCACAAACCATCTGACATGCCTTGGGTGAAAGCTGAGCCTTGGCGCTCACACCGACAACATCCGCGGGCACCAGGCATGTGTGGGGGCGAGCGTGTGTGCACACGTCTGGCTCCCACTCTGTGTGAGCACTGGACCCAATCACACACCTCTTTTTCTGTTTGCCCTCGGTTTTCTGGCCGGTTATGGCTCATGGTTCTCAGCCAAAATATGGATGTGTCCATTGGAACCCACGTTTCCCAGGCAGGGAAGGCGCGTGATCGGGGGACGTGGGAATGGGCACCGCCCAGGGGGGCAGACACACACACCACACATGCACACGCACACGCACTCTCGTAATTTGCAATATCGCCCAAATGAAGCTATAAAAGAATCATTACCTGTAGCCATTTTTAAAGTCATCTTTCATCAGCCGCGCACCCCACGCCCAGCGCCCTGTTCCCATCGCCGGCACCTACGGTCGAGAGAGAATGTTGATTATGCCGCTTAATCCAATCGCGCCATATTGAGATGTAAGAGAAGTTCATGGGCAATGAGAGACGGGCCTGGGGCAGAGGGGGGAGCTGTCGGGGGGGGGGCCCCTGGACAAGAGCCTGTGGATTTTGGGGGGCGTACTACTTGGTGGCCGAACGTTTCTGCAGAGTCATTGGCTAGCTGAGGGCAGAATTCGTACATGAGATACCCAATGAATGCATACAAGAGGTACCCAATGAATGCATACAAGAGGTACTTAATGAATGCATAAAAGAGGCACATAATGAATGCACGAATGAGGCACCCAATGAATGCATACGAGAGGCACCCAATGAATGCGTACAAGAGGCACCCAATGAATGTATACAAGAGGGACCCAATGAATGCATACAAGAGGTACTTAATGAATGCATAAAAGAGGCACATAATGAATGCACGAATGAGGCACCCAATGAATGCATACGAGAGGCACCCAATGAATGCGTACAAGAGGCACCCAATGAATGTATACAAGAGGGACCCAATGAATGCATACAAGAGGTACTTAATGAATGCATAAAAGAGGCACATAATGAATGCACGAATGAGGCACCCAATGAATGCATACGAGAGGCACCCAATGAATGCGTACAAGAGGCACCCAATGAATGTATACAAGAGGGACCCAATGAATGCATACAAGAGGTACTTAATGAATGCATAAAAGAGGCACATAATGAATGCACGAATGAGGCACCCAATGAATGCATACGAGAGGCACCCAATGAATGCGTACAAGAGGCACCCAATGAATGTATACAAGAGGGACCCAATGAATGCATACAAGAGGTACTTAATGAATGCATAAAAGAGGCACATAATGAATGCACGAATGAGGCACCCAATGAATGCATACGAGAGGCACCCAATGAATGCGTACAAGAGGCACCCAATGAATGCATACAAGAGGGACCCAATGAATGCATACAAGAGGTACCCAATGAATGCATACAAGAGGCACCCAATGAATGCATACAAGAGGCACCCAATGAATGCATACAAGAGGTACTTAATGAATGCATAAAAGAGGCACATAATGAATGCACGAATGAGGCACCCAATGAATGCATGAATTAATGGCACAACAAATCAATGTTTCTCTCTTTCTCTCTCCCTCCCCCTATTCCTGTCTCTCCCTAAACTCAACCAATAAATTTTAAAAACTAGCCCAGCTTGCCCTGACCGGTGTGGCTCAGTGGATAGAGCATCAGCCGGCGGACTGAAGGGTCCCGGGTTCGAATCCAGTCAAGGGCACCGACCTGGGTTGCGGGCACATCCCCAGTGGGGGGCGTGCAGGAGGCAGCTGATCGATGCTTCTCTCTCTTCATGGATGTTTCTCTCTCTCTCCCCCTCTCCCTTCCTCTCTGAAATGAATAAAAAAATACATTAAAAAAATTGTTTAAAAACACCAAAATCCCTTTTTCCCAAACAACCCGTTGCCTCGAAAACACACACACACACACCAGGCTCTATCCCCACCTGGAAATCGCTCTGATCACTGCTTAATCCTCCGTGAGATGAGGGAAGCTGCCCCCCTCCAAACCCCCCCTAAATCTCACTGAGCCCCAAACGGTGGAAAAATTATCCAAAAAAAACCCCACCCTTTTGCAGGGCCCATCCCACATTCCAGCTCATCCCCCCAACTTCCCAACGAGCCCCTCTTTGCATTCGAAACGCCAGGCCCCTGGGATGGCCCCAGAATGAACGTAGCTTTCTCTATATCTTCATTTTTTTTTTTGTTTATTTCTTCTTATAAAAATGGCTGGATGGTTCCGGCCTCCACGCCTGCATTTATCGTAAGGAAAGAAAAAATGCAAGCTTTTCAGGGTTTTAAAAAAAAAATTAAAAAGACAGTCGGGGGTCTGGTTTCCTGGATGGTTGAATATGATTCCGTCTCCTTCGGGGATAAATTGGGAGGCAGCAGAGGAAGACGCGTTTGTATAATCCCTCATTTTTTATTTTATTTTTCAGAGATGAGGACAGAGGACATTCCAATTTTCCGTAATTCCCTCCTCATGGCTCGATGCCCGGGGGGTGGACCGGCAACCTCTGACCTGTGTCTTTAGTTTTATTTTATTTTTTTAAAAAATATTTTTATTGATTTCCGAGAGGAAGGGAGAGGGAGATAGAGAAACATCCATGATGAGAGAGAATCACGGACCGGCTGCCTCCTGCACGCCCCCTACTGGGGATGGAGCCCGCAACTTGGGTATGTGCCCTTGACCGGGACTCGAACCCAGGACCTCCTGGTTCACAGGTCGACGCTCAACCACTGAGCCACACCGGCCGGGCTGGCTGCCTTCAGTCGTCTCTGAGCGGAAATCCAGGCTGTGCTTGCATACCTCCAACGACGGAGAGCTCACTACCACACCCGCTCCGTCCAGCAGTGGGCCGTCCGTCCCTTGGACGGTGTTGGCCTTGAGACACCCCATCTCGGCCGGGGCCCCCGATTGCTCTCCGGGGGACACGGGGCTGCTCATTCCGTCTGCTGGCCGACGTCCAAATATTTGGGAGCAAACCTCATTTCCTCCCCTAATTCCTCCGTCCCCGGGGTCTTCGCTTCCTTTCTCCGTCGGCATAATGCCATGATTTACAAAAAAGAAAATTATTATTCTTTTTGGCATCGATCGTGCTTTCTGTGGGCGGCCTCACGGTTGGAATATAGTTTTTAAAAATATATTTGTATGGATTTCAGAGAGGAAGGGAGAGGGAGAGAGAGAGAGACGTCCATGATGAGAGAGAATCATGG
>NW_006283098.1:56450-61579 GCF_000327345.1 Myotis davidii
GTATGTGCCCTTGACCGGGACTCGAACCCAGGACCTCCTGGTTCACAGGTCGACGCTCAACCACTGAGCCACACCGGCCGGGCTGGCTGCCTTCAGTCGTCTCTGAGCGGAAATCCAGGCTGTGCTTGCATACCTCCAACGACGGAGAGCTCACTACCACACCCGCTCCGTCCAGCAGTGGGCCGTCCGTCCCTGAGACAACCCTTCTCGGCCGGGGCCCCCCGATTGCTCTCCGGGGGACACGGCTGCTCATCCCGACTGCTGGCCGACGTCCAAATATCTGAGAGCAAACCTCACTTCCTCCCCTAATTCCTCCGTCCCCGGGGTCTTTGCTTCCTCGAGCCGAGAACAATTGTTCCTTTCTCTGTCGGCGTAATGCCATGATTTACAAAAAAAAAAAAAAAAAAAAAAAAAAAATGAGAGAGAGAGAAATTCCCTAGCCTTTTTTCTCCAAAGTGCTTTTTTAAAAAGTTAGGTGCCTACGCTTCCTTTTTAAAAAACTGTTTTTACTGCTTTTAGAGAGGAAGGGAGAGGGAGAGGAGAGAGACGCCATGATGAGAGAGAATCATGGACCGGCCGCCTCCTGCACGCCCCCTACTGGGGATGGAGCCCGCAACCCGGGCCTGTGCCCTTGACCGGGAATCGAACCCAGGATCCTTTAGTCCGAAGGCCGACGCTCTATCCATTGAAACGTCTCCCGGGCGTCTCGCCGGACAAAATGTGTGAGTTACGGGAGCTTCATTTGGGCCCGAGTTACAGGACTTGCGGTTCCGACTTCAATGTGGATGCATCGACGGCAAATATCCAATAAGGCGTCTTTGAAGAGAGACACACGCATAAAACACCGTTAGTTTTTAAAGTATCCATACGAATAATAGGGTAATATGCAAATTTGTTGGGGCGCTGTCACAGTATCGACCAATCAGCAGGCTGCATGCCCAGCAGGCGAGGGTGGGCGGGGAATTGCAGCTTTGGGGGGATGGGGCGGGGCCACAGCAGGGGCTAGGGGAAGTCCGCAGGCCTACCTCTTTGGGGCCATCCATCAAGGAGCCCCGGATGGGTGGGCGGGGCCTATGTCTTTGGTGCAATGGATCAAGGGCTCCTGCACTGTGACAGGGCACAGGCCAGGCTGGGGGACACCCCCACCGGCCCCAAGTGCATGAATTTCGTGCACCAGACCACTAGTATATATATATATTTTTTTATTGATTTCAGAGAGAGGAAGGGAGAGGGAGAGAGAGAGAAACATCTATGATGAGAGGGAATCATGGATCAGCTGCCTCCTGCACGCCCCCTACTGGGGATGGAGCCCACAACCCGGGCCTGTGCCCTGGACCGGGAATCGAACCCAGGACCTCCTGGTTCCTAGGCCAACGCTCAACCACTGAGCCGCACCAGCTGGGCCAAAGTTGCATTTTAATGAAAATCTGACCTGCATTTTCCTGCATTTTAATGGGTCCATCGTTACTAATTCCTGGTTCGCTTCATGGACTGTATCTACCGTGAATAACGGGAACTGGCCGTCCGATGCACATATTAACAAAGAAAAAAACACTGAAGTCATGTTAGTACCAAAGTAGAACTTAAAAAGAAATACATCCTTCCCTGGGAGGTGTGGCTCAGTGGGTAGAGCGTCGGCCTGTGGACTGAAGGGTCCCGGGTTCGATTCCCCATCAAGGGCACAGGCCCGGGTTGTGGGCTCGATCCCCAGTCGGGGGCGTGCAGGAGGCGGCCGGTCCATGATTCTCTCTCATCATGGATGTTTCTCTCTCTTTCTCCCTCTCCCTTCCTCTCTGAAATCAATAAATATATATATTTTAAAGTGAAATACTTAAAAACGATAAGAAGGAATGCTAAAAAGCAATATTGAGAGGAGACTATGGGATATACCTGTCAGGTAGATAAATATAGAGATAGATAGATGATAGGTAGCTAGATAGATAATAGATAAATAGATAGATAGATAATTGATAGATAGAAAGATGATAGATGATAGATAGATAATTGATAGATAATTGATAGATAGATGATAGATAGATAGAGGTGATAGATAATTGATAGGTAGATCATTGATAGATAGATCATTGATAGATAGATAGATAGATAAATGATAGATGCTACATAGATAATTGATAGATAGAAAGAGAGATAATAGATGATAGATAAATGATAGATAAATAGATGATAGATAAATGTAGATAGATGATAGATAATTGGTAGATAGATGATAGATAGATAGAGGTGATAGATAATTGATAGGTAGATCATTGATAGATAGATAATAGATAGATAGATAGAAAGATGATAGATGATAGATAATTGATAGATAGATGATAGATAAATGATAGATAGATGATAAATGATAGATGATAGATAATTGATAGATAGATAATTGATAGATACAGATAGAATACTATAGATCTATTTTAAATAAGCGTATTATAAACAACTTTATGCCAAAACTTAAAACTTAGATAAAACGAAGGCGCCCTTGGAAATCATAACATACAGACCCTCGCTGTATAATTTAAACTTTCCCCACAAGCTAATTTCCAGGGGTCCCTTTACCTTTGCTGATACATCGAACCAACCCTTAAGAAAAAAAAGGCCGCCTTCGTAGAACCTTCTGGAATCTGCAAAAAAAAAAAATTGTAAAAAAGGAGGAAATATGCCCTAAACTCTTTCTTTTTTTATGAGGCCAAACCCTGGGCAGGGGATTATTAAAAAACCTCATTTAAGTGCAAAGATTAGCCTGAGAGATGCCAGCGCCGCCTGGAAATATTTCTCCACGAAAAAAAAAAAAACGCTAATAAAAGAATAAGGAATTGGGATTAAAATTTCGACCTCAGTGGAAAGAAGAAGAAAGAGGTGGCGAGTTTGGGGGACCCCCCTGTCCCCCAGCTTTTCAAACGACCCTTTTCAGAAACCCAAGGATTTATCTTCAACCAAAAGCAAAAGTCGGCCCGGCTAGTGTGGCTCAGTGGTTAAGCATCGACCTGTGAACCAGGAGGTCCCGGGTTCGAATCCCGCTCAGGGCACAGGCCCGGGTTGTGGGCTGGATCCCCAGTCGGGGGCGTGCAGGAGGCGGCCGGTCCATGATTCTCTCTCATCCCTGATATTTCTCTCTCCCCCTTTCCTTCTGAAATCAATAAAAAGTATATATTTTTAATATTTTTTTAAAAAAAATATTTTTTTAACTAGTCAGTACAAAATATACGCTGGAACACAGAAACCCAAAAGTTTATGTTATATTGAGTCGATATTGAAATAATGTTGGGGATATGTTATGGTAAAAAAATACATTATGAAAGTTTTAAAAAAATATTTTTAAATTAAAAATAAACACATTCAGGGCTTAAACCGAGGCCGTCTGGGGCACCTTGGGGCGTCCACGCGGCCGTGATGCAAGAAAATTTAAAAAAAAAATTCTCTCCAAAAGGAACTCGCAACCCTGGGTACGCGCGCGCACGGGCGCACGGGCGCGCGTCTGGCGCGGGGTGAGCCGGGGCAGTAATTAACTGTCAAGCTTGACGGATTAAAATTATGAAATTTAAAATCGCCGCGGATCTCTTTGTCATTGTCAAATTAGAAGTCGGGGCGAGGGGGGTTTGAGGAGGGGGGAGCCGGGCGAGAGATTGAATCCGGGTGGAGAGGGGAGGGGACGCGGAACCCATTTCCTATTCCAAAGGCGCGCGCGCGCGCAACGGCGGGGGTGCGTTTGGTGCCAAACCCCCGCGCGCGCCGAGCTGGTAAATACTTGGGGGAAAGGAGAGCTGCTCCCCGGAGAGGTGGACACTCAGGTCAAGAAGGGGCAGCCCCCCATACCCTGCCCAGACCCCCCAAAACACACTCTGTTTTTGGATAAAAGGGGGCACTCCTGGGCCCTGGTTTCATTATAGACACAGAGACCAGACGGACACGGGTCAGCGGGAGGGGAGTTGGGGGGAATGGATGGAAGAGGGCGAAGGGATTGAGCAAGAATATAGAGCCCTGACCGGTGTGGCTCAGTGGATAGAGCGTCGGCCTGCGGACTGAAGGGTCCCGGGTTCGATTCCCGGCCAAGGGCATGGACCTGGGTTGCGGGCACATCCCCAGTGGGGGGCGTGCAGGAGGCAGCTGATCGATGTTTCTCTCTCATCGATATTTCTCTATCCCTCTGCCTCCCTCTCTGTAAAAAAAATCTATTATTATTTGTTTTAAAAGAATAAAAAAAAAAAAGGACCCAAATCTAGGAGGTCGGACGTGGGGTGGACTCTCTAAGGCACCCACAACCTCCGTGAGTCGCCTCCTCACCCCCACTCCGGGCGGACCCGGCGGAAATGAAAGTTCCCGTAATCTGGCCGCTCAGTGTATAAATGGATGAATATATGTCCCAAAACTCACGCAAGATTTGAATTCTGTGTGAGCATTAACAACAACAAAATAAAAGCCTGATTGATTGGACTCGGTTTATCGAATCGGATTCTAATATCTGTGGCCCTTGGATATCAATCAATCCCTTCGATTCGATCAGCATCACCCAGGACCCATGACGGCCCAGGAGCAGGGACCAGGAAGACCAATGGAGACCGCGGCTTTGCATCTGTGCCAGCAAAGCCGGGGAGGCCGTGAACCCGATGGGCTGTTTGATCCATAAACCCTAGACTGTGTCCTTTAGGAATCAATAAAAAAATTACAATTTTTAATGAAAAACCTGTGTTTGCTACCAAAATTACTTCTTGCGCGAATTTTGGGACATTCTTTATATATATACACTATATACATATCCCATGTTCAAAGCTGTTAAATTTCAACAAAAGAGTGGGTATGTGTCAGCAAAGCCAGGGAGGCCACGGACCCGATGGGCTATTCCATCCATAAACCCTAGACTGTGTGCTTTATGAATCAATAAAAAATTTCCAATTTTTTAATGATAAACCTGTGTTTGCTACCAAAATTACTTCTTGCGTGAATTTTGGGACACCCTATATGTGTGTATCTGTGTGTGTATTTGCATATGTATGGGTACATCCTATATAATAAAAGGCTAATATGCAAATGAACTGGACGGTAGGACAACTGGAGGAATGACCGGTCGCTATGACACACAGTGACCACCAGGGGCAGACGCTCCACGCCGGAGCTGCCCC
>NW_006283098.1:61903-63202 GCF_000327345.1 Myotis davidii
GATGTTTTTTTTATCTCTCTCTTCCTCTCCCTTCCTCTCTCTGAAATCAATAATATATATATTTTTCTTCTTTTAAAGTCTCTTGATTTGGGACACTGGGTGTGGGGGGTATAGCAAGGAGACAGAGCCTCTTTGGGTCGTAACGGGTGAGCCCTACAAGCCGGCCTGTTGGACCAGCAGCCAGTGTCTGAAACGACAGTCAGGGCTCCCATGGCTGGTAGATGAAGACTTTTAATTTGCGGGCCCCCGGCCACCGCACGCAACAGTTTGCCCATAGTTGCTGAACTCTCAATATTAATAGAGCAGCGGTTCTCAACCTTCCTCAGGCCGCGACCCCTGAATACAGCTCCTCGTGCTGTGGGGACCCCCGACCATAACATTATTCTCGTGGCTGCGTCATCGCCGTCATGTGGCTGCTGTGACGAATCGTCATGGAAACATCTGATCTGCAGGATGGATTTTCACGTTGACACATCGAACATCATGAAAACGCAGTGATCAATCACAAAATCAATATGTGATCATCGATGTGTTTTCCGAGGGTCTGAGGCAACCCCTGGGAAAGGGCCGTTCGACCCCCAAAGGGGCCGCCACCCACAGGTTGAGAACCGCGGCTCTAGAATATCCATTTCCCATGAAAAAAAAATTTTTTTAAAAAAATGATTTGAGATGTGATTAAGATCTTGAGATGGGAGACTGGGAAAGGTGCCCGGCCGGTGTGGCTCAGTGGGTAGAGCGCCGGCCTGCGGACCGAAGGGTCCCGGGTTCGATTCCCAGTCAAGGGCACAGGCCCGGGTTGCGGGCTCAATCCCCAGTCGGGGGCGTGCAGGAGGCAGCTGGTCCGTGATTCTCTCTCATCATTAATTTTAGCGAGAGTGGGAGAGAGAGGGAAAGACATAGATGCGTTTGAGAAACACATCGATTGGTTGCCTCCCACCCCGGGCCGGGGAAGAGCTTGCCACCGAGGAACAGGCCCTTGACCGGAATCGAACCCAGGACCCTTCAGTCCGCAGGCCGACGCTATATCCACTGAGCTACACCAGCTGGGGCCTTTAAAAATATATACATATACTAATATATATATATATACACACACTAGAGGCCCAGTGCACAAAATTCGTGCACAAGAGTGGGGGTCCCTCAGCCCAGCCTGCACCCTCTCTAGTCTGGGACCCCCACAGGGGACCCCTTGCAGGGATTGGGCCTAAACCGGCAGTCGGACATCCCTCTCATAATCTGGGACAGCTGGCTCCTAACTGCTCACCTGCCTGCCGGCCTGATCGCCCCTAACTGCCCTCC
>NW_006283098.1:63950-65220 GCF_000327345.1 Myotis davidii
TGCTGACCAATGTCTGTGCTCCTCAGAGTGCTCATCTATTTATAGTTGTTAAAAAGCCACTTAGTAATTAGAAGAAATCATAAAGTAATTATGATTCATAATAGTGATTATGTCCGGGTGATTACTCCTTCAGTAAGATGCTTTGCAAATGGATTAGCACTTCTTTGAATTAGGAACTTGGGCTTGAAATCTATGGGGAAGCTATGTTAGTAAGAAA
The DNA here is from genome assembly GCF_000327345.1 of Myotis davidii. Classification (NCBI taxonomy): domain Eukaryota; kingdom Metazoa; phylum Chordata; class Mammalia; order Chiroptera; family Vespertilionidae; genus Myotis; species Myotis davidii. The sequence goes on from NW_006283098.1 coordinate 64,168, forward strand.
AACCGTTCTTTCTTTTGGGACTCTGCAGAAATCTGTAAAACAGCCAGGAAGCTATTGGGAACCTGGCTGAGAGAAAAATCAGGCAAATCAAATTGGCCATTTTATTAGGCACATATTCATCTGGAAAATTTCTCTTCATTCAATTGCAGTTACAGCTCTGGTCAGTTTAATCTTCTTCATTAGTAATGCCAACTCTGAGTTGGGCTGTGATATTTAGTAGTTTCTCCTCCCGAATAACTGAATATTACATTATTTAATATACCTGGGGGTAGAAAAGGGTATATTTAAAATCCAGGTATTTGTAAAATATAGGTTTTAAAAAAAATCAACATTTTTGAAACAAGAAAGGCATTACTTAATTTTAATTTCTGATGAAGAAATGTCCATTCTTTCTATTATTCTATACTTTTCTAATCTCTTCTACTGCAGTTTCTTTGCCTCCCTTACTGGTTACACTTTCTTTTGCTTGCCCTTTATTTTGTCTTATTTAGAAGCTTATCTCTTTCATACATATTACTATTCTACAGATATTCTTAAATACACCTCTTCAGCAGTCCAACAAGTACTTATTTAGCACCTGTGTTAGGTGCAAGAGGATTAATAATTAAGGTGTGGTCCCTGCCTTCAAGAAAGGAAAAAACCTACAACATATAGTTTGATATTAACTATTTTAAAAGTGTATATTACCCTTTCTGGTTTGGCTCAGTGGATAGAGCGTCGGCCTACGGACAGAAGGGTCCCAGGTTCGATTCCCGTTCCCGGGCCCTGGTCGGGAGCACTGGGGGTTGTGCAGGAGGTGGCCTGGAGGCGGGGACCAGCTTGCCGGCCCAACCCCCGAGCGCGGTATGCAGTCGGCGTTCCATAAATGCTCGTACGGGAGTCAAACTCGCTTCCTTGAGGTCTGATCCGTCCGAGTCTGCGCACTCGGGGTCTCGGCAACAGGAGACTCGACCTGAGGGCAGAGCCCCCTCCCAGTTTAACCTTACGGCCTTCCGGAATGTTCTAACCAGGCCTTCCGGAATGTTCCAACCAGGCCTTCCGGGATGTTCCAAC
>NW_006283099.1:0-869 GCF_000327345.1 Myotis davidii
ACCAGTGGGGTCCCTAGGCTTGGCCTGCGCCCTTTCCCAATCTTGACCCCTCGGGGGCTGTAGGAGAGCCGGTTTTACCCCAATCCCGCCGGCCAGGCCCAGGGAACCCACTAGTGCACGAATTCGTGCCCTGGGCCTCTCGTAAAAATATATTTAAAGAACACACCAAGTCTTCGATTTCCATGGGCGATGAAATTGGGAACCAGTACCAAAGACCCCTCCTTCATCTTCCAAGAATATGAACAGGAATTTAAGCTCAGATTCTGCAAATACAAAGACTGCCCACAGTATATATATTTCATCGAGTTGGTGATTAGTTACCTCTGAGGGAGCTTCCATTTCCATAAGAAAAAAAACCACGACTTCAAATAAAGGGGAAGTCGTGTTAATTGTGTCTATAATTTGTCTCCCATAACTTTTCTGCTCGTAGAACCAATTTACTCTCATTGTTTATGGTGTTTCTTGCCCCAATCACCCTAGAAATTTTCTTTTCTCACCTTCCCCCAAAAGTTTACATTTTTTTGTTTGTTTTTACTGGTAATTTTTATGCATCTGAGTGGATTTCACATCCTTGTTGGGTTTTGAGGGTCTGACCCATGACCGGCCTTTTTAAGGAGGGTTATGGAAAATTTTAGATTATCACACACTCCCCCCGCCAACACCACATATTAAAAGAAATGAAAGCATCGTTTTCTCTACTGCCCTTCAGAAAAAATCTGGTTTTATGTGTGTGTATGTGTATGTTTTTAATAAATATGTGTTTACTGATTTCAGAGAGGAAGGGAGAGTGAGAGAGAGAGAAACATCAATGATGAGAGAGAACCATGTATTGGTTTTGTCCTGCATGCCCCCTACTGGGGATCGAGCCC
>NW_006283100.1:0-470 GCF_000327345.1 Myotis davidii
TCTCGCGAGATCACGAGATCAGGACCATCCCAAGATCAGTGGGCTGGAGGGGGGCCTGTTTTAACAGGCCCAGATAGGTGGGGAACAGGCGTGCTTGTGCCACACCCACCAGGCTGCAAGGGGTGGCAGAGGCTGGGTGGCTGTCAGGGTGACCCTGTGCTTCCAGTCATGAGAGTGGGGGCGGTCGGCGATGTGAAGGGAGAAACAGGAGGTCGCGACCCCCAGATAACCTCCTACTCGCCACCCCTGGTCTGTGTTTCTGAGGAACCCTTTCCCTCTATTGTTGTGGCTGCCACTTACGTACCTCGTTCCCTGGGCCAGGCTTGGCTCCACACTCCCACCCCACCGCAGCCTCCCGTCTAGAAAAGACCACTCTGCCCTGGGCTAGTCCACTGTCCCTCCTGTCTGCATGAGGATATTTTAGTAACCTCCAGGCCGAGGAGAGCTGGCCAGATGCAATTACATTGTCT
>NW_006283101.1:0-311 GCF_000327345.1 Myotis davidii
AATTTCAATCGTTGTACTGTTGATATTTGACTCAGTCAACTAATGAGATGGTCTAAACTTTAGACAATCAGACCACAGTAAAGGATGGTGAGGCAGTCCCATGAGGCTTTGAAAATGAGGAATGTGTAGGGACTGTGTGGTGAGCCAATTGGGCGAGGTTCCTCTCCCACGTGGATCCGGAGCCCAGCCTCTCCTGAGGTTCCCGGGTCCCAGGCCTAAGGAATTCCTCACTTGCTGCATGAATTCTGAATGCCCATCAGCTCAGGAGAGAGGAGTGGCTGTCTCGGGCTCCTTGATGTGGTGCTGGTGGA
>NW_006283101.1:4680-5389 GCF_000327345.1 Myotis davidii
CAATAAAAATATATATATAAAATATATGTATATAATGTATACTAGAGGCTCAATGCATGAAAATTTGTGTAAGAGTAGGCTTTTCTTCCCCTGGCTGCCAGCACCGGCTTATCTCTGGCACCCAGGACCTGGGCTTCCCTGGCAGCCCCAGCTTCGTCCAGACTTCTGGTCTACTTAGCATATTATGTTTTTATTATTATAGACTAGAGGATCGTTGCACAAAAGTTGTGCACTTTGTGGTGTCCCTCAGCCCAGCCTATGCCCTCCTGCAGTCCCGGACCCCTCAGAGGTAGTCTACCTGCTGGCTTAGGTCCACTCCCTGTGGGATTGGGCCCAAGCTGGCAGTCAGACATCTCTCTGACAGACCGGCAGTCCTCAGGGGATGTCCTCTTGCCAGCGGGGAGCAGGCCTAAGCTGCAGTTGGACATCCTTAGTGCTGCTGAGAAGGGAGAAGAGGTTCCCACCACCACTGTACTGGCAGCTGTCATCCTGGCTTGTGGCTGAGCAGAGTTCCCCCTGAGGGAGCACACAGACCACCAGAGAGCAGCTCCTGCACTGAGCGTCTGCCCCCTGGTGGTCATTGTGTGTCATAGTGACCAGTCATTCACAGTCATTCTGCTGTTAGGGTTAGTTTTCATATTATCCTTTCATTATATAGGATAGAGGCCTGTCGCACGGTGGGGGCCAGGGGTTTGACCTGAAGGATGTC
>NW_006283102.1:0-237 GCF_000327345.1 Myotis davidii
GGGGGCATTCTACAGGGTAAAAGCTTGAATAAATGAGTTGGCCTACCTCTAATCTCATTGGGTTGGCTGGGTTTAGGGAAAATGATATCTTTTGATAAGCTCAGTCCAAGAAATTGGGCCTGTGAAAGGCCCTCTGGTAGCATTTGTCCACAGCATCTTCTCTGCCTGGATCACTGCCTGGCACAGTATAGCACACAGTATTAGTAGAGTTGGGTAAACACAGAAATGAGTGAATGA
>NW_006283103.1:0-1372 GCF_000327345.1 Myotis davidii
GCTGGGGAGGGATGCGGGAGGTTGGCCAGCAGGGGAAGGATCATGGGAGGGTTCCAGGGCATGTCTCGCTTAGTCCTGATTGGCTGGGCCCCAGCTGCAAGCTAACCTACAGGTCAGAGCGTCTGCCCCCTGGTGGTCAGTGCATGTCATAGCGAGTGGTTGAGCGGCCTTAGCATATCATAAGCATATTATGCTTTGATTGGTTGAATGGCTGACCAGACAACTGAACAGTTAGCATATTAGGCTTTTATTATATCGGATGCTCTGGTAAGACTAATAATGTAGGGAGAAAATATTACAAATTTAAGCTTCTTACTGGTCATATATAGATTGACTGTATTTGAACAATATTTCAAACACTATGGAGCATAAAGTTGATATTACAAGAATATTGAATTTCATTTATTAATTTATTCCAACCCTATCCCCACAAAGATTTGAGACAGCTTTCCTATGTATAGTGCAAAAAACTTGATAAAGTAAACTGAAAAGGAAAATAAATAAAAAGAAAATAGAGAAGCAACTGAGGAAGTTAATATCAATTAGGCATGCTATACATTTCAATAAAGTCGCTAAAGGTAATGCAAAAATGTCTAACTTTTTAAGGAACTGAAGCATAAGGGATTTTCCTCCTCCGAGTCCTCAAACAGGAGTACTGTTTGAAGGAGTGGCATTGATTTCAACAACATACTTTCTTAAACCCAATTGTGAGTTTCATGCAAATGATAACTGCTGTGTCCCTAATGCGAGTAGCATGATGCAGAATATAAAATCAGTAAGAGGCTGCTCCTGTGGGAGGAGGGCCCAGCGGCCCCTGCCTCCCTTTCCCAGACCTCCATGGACAACATTTCTTTCATATGAGTCTTTGGCAAATATTGAATAAGAGATTTTTTTTAGGCTGATGAAGATAAAAGTAGTGCACTGTGAGTGACTCCTATGTCAAATCAAATGCTTTGCATTCATTATATCCAATAGTAATGATTATTACTATTAGATCCCTCCAGGAAGACAATTTTATTAACTTAAGTTATTTTTATAACAATACTTAAAATATAGGAACATAAAATACACAAACATCTATTTGGTGCTTTCTATGTGGTAAGTTCTATGTGACTCTATAAATGATTTTTGCATTTTATCCTACAACTACCCTGTTTACAAGGAGAAAGTCAACTCTCAGGGAGCTTATTTACCTTGTCTAGGGTCACAGAGCCAACAAGTATTAGAGCTGGGGCTCCATCCCTGGTTTGTCTGACCATAGAGACAATGTTCTTAACCATCATCCCATCCCTACAAAGCACCAGCCCTTCTCAGAGCCGCTGGGGAGGACAGGAGAGCAGAGCTAGGTGTCTCCTCACTGAGCAGGTTATAT
>NW_006283104.1:0-717 GCF_000327345.1 Myotis davidii
ATCCGTGTCCCTAGGTAACCGTTGCTAAGCAGCACTCCGAGGGGCTGGAGAGCCCGACTGCACTCCCTGCTGTCCACAGCTGGCGGCCCTGCCACAGCCCCCCCCCCTGCACTGCAGGCGGTGGGGGGGTGTGTGTGTGTGTGAGCAGCTAAGCAACTAGGGCAGCTGGGTCAGGACCCCGGCCTCCGGAGCCCAAGTCCTCCTTCCGGTTCCCTCCCAGGCATCTCCCTGCGCAGCACGCCCCAGGGAAGTTGGTCCTGGAGGCCCCACTGGCCAGCTGCGGAGGGAAGGCTCGCCTGCACCACTAGAGGGCACCAGGCGCTAATCAGTGAGGGCCCCAGGCCCACCAGCGGGGCGACAGCAGCCAGGGTGCGGGGTCCAGGGGAGAAACCCTACCCCGCTGGGTGCCCCGCGTGCCAGCTGTGGCAGGTGATTCATGTGTTCAGAAAGCAGAGCAGCTTAGCGGTGGTTAGCGATGGGGATCTTTTTTTTGGGGGGACAGCGCTTCCCTTCTGCCCCGCGCCATCCTCTCGGCCATCCCAGGAGGGCAAAGTGGGCGGCCACCCTCCTGGCTGCCCCCATACCTGGGCCCTCCCGGGCGTCCGGGGCTGAGGAAGGTCATCTGATGGGTAAGGCCAGTCTTGCTCAAGAGGCTTGAGAGTCAGATGTGTCACTGGCCACTTGACCTTGGGCTACCGACCTCCGTACCCTCCAGGA
>NW_006283105.1:0-575 GCF_000327345.1 Myotis davidii
AGGTGAACTGGAGTCAGGGTCCAGCAAGGACATCGAGAGGAAAGGAGGGAGACAGGGAGGGAGGGAGAGACAATCCTTCCTTGAAAGCTGAGTGTCTTTTGTCCCCTCTCTCTTCATCCTGCTGTGACTCAGACATCCCATGGGTGGGAGTACATGCCCTGTGGTGACCCCCATCCACCAGGCCTGGTGGTGTCCACCCAGGTAATCCTGACCCTGTGATCCTCCCTGCCCGGGGGGCAACTGTGGGTGGCACAGGGGCCGGGTAGGTGAGCTCAGAGTCCAGTCCCTGTGACCCTGTGGCTGGGTCAGGGGCTCACACCCTGTGTGTCCATGGGCCAGGACCAGCTGTCATGTGCTACTGTAAGGAGGGTGGTGGGATGTTCTCAGGGGTGACCAGCCCCGCGGAGAAGTGGAAGCAGAGAGTGTGCCACCCGGGATACCCAGTCTACCTGTGCCCTTTTGGGGGGCGGGGGGTGTCGGCCGTTCTCTCTATTGAGAGGTGCAGAGAAAGAGCCCAGGTGAGGGCGCTGTGGGAGCGGAAGGACCAGGTGAGTGGGGCAGACAGAGAGGAAGTT
>NW_006283106.1:0-357 GCF_000327345.1 Myotis davidii
TCCTGTGAGAAGCAAAGGGTCCCAGCCTCACACAAGACTTTGAACCAAGGGTTCTAGAGTTTGAAAGAAAAGTCCTCATAACTTCAGGTTCCAAACACCAGAAATGATTGTCTTTGAGTGAATGGAGGCAACTGGAGACCCAGGCTGTACCTCTTAAAGGGTCAGCACAGGAACTTACAGGGTCTTGCTTCCTCTGAGCTCCAGCCATAGGTGGTGGAATTGGGAGATCCTGGGACATACAGGAAATAACTGGATTGACTGGCATTATGGCAGGAACTTGAGGTGGATTTGCTCACAGGAGTCATTGTTTCTGTGCTGGGACCCCTCCCATTGCATAGCAGCCTGGATGCCATATCT
>NW_006283107.1:0-636 GCF_000327345.1 Myotis davidii
TTTTTATCAATATTGTTTTATATCATGTTTTTGTTGTTTTTCTGTCATGTCTTTGCTTTTATATTATGTTGTTATTGTTTATTTATTAATGAATTTGTACATTACTAGAGGCCCAGTGCACAAAAATTTGTGCACTGGTGGGTGTCCCTCAGCCCGGCCTGCCCCCTCTCACAGTCTGGGAGCCCTCAGGGGATGTCCTACTGACTGCTTAGGCCCGCTCCCATGGGGAGGCGGCCAGACTGATCGAGGGAAGGCATTGCCTCCATCACCCCGTTGCTGCTGCTGCCTCTGGCCTCCCTCTGTGGGAGGTGACTAGGCCAATCAGGGGAAGGCGCTGCCCCCACCACCCCACTGCTGCTGCCACTGCTGGCCATTGCGGCTGCGAGGCCTGATCCCCGGGCCTCGCAGCTGCTGGGGCTCACAGCTGCCTGAGCCCACTGCTGCCTGAGCCCCAGGCCTCGCAGCTGCTGTAGCTTTGTCTGGATGGAAGTCTGCTCTCATTAGCATATTACCCTTTTATTAGTATAGATTTTATATACATTTTACTAATTTTCTTTCATCTCTGACACTTATATTATAGATGTTTACAATCAGGGAGAAAGGATTTTTAATATAATTATTTTTATATGTTCACAC
>NW_006283108.1:0-245 GCF_000327345.1 Myotis davidii
CCCCCTCTCAGATTCACCCTTGGCCATGCTGGCAAGGCAGAATGTTCCCTACAATTTTTTAGATCCTCAATCGAGGATATGTTTATTAATTTTAGAGAGCAAGGAAGGAGAGAGAGAGAGAGAGAGAGAGAGAATGTTATGTGAGAGAATAACATCAATCGGTTGCCCCGTACATGCTCATTAGGGGATGGAACCTGCAACCTAGGTATGTACTGTGACCAGGAATTTAACCTACAACTTTCTTG
>NW_006283109.1:0-955 GCF_000327345.1 Myotis davidii
GAGTAAATTCAGATTATTTCCTGGGATATAGGCATGTAGGGTACCTTTCGCAGGGTAAGGGAAAACTCTCCTACTGTCTTAACTAGGATTTGGAATTTTGTTTGTATAAATTTGGTAACTATTCTGAAAATGCAGGGCCTGAAGAGGAGGCGTAGGAGAAATAGTGTTAGGGGCCCTGTAAGGGCTAAAAGCCAGGTTAATTTGGGCAGAGCTGCTTGTAGGCTGGATCATATGGACTGCTCTGTGCTGTCCTGACTGATCTCCTTTAGCCATTGAGTATTCTGTAGAAACATTGTGTTCTTTCCTCTATTTGACCTGTAGAGCTTAGATAAAAACAACAGGAGGTGCTAGCAATTAAACAAACCCTTCCTTCTGTGGCTAAAAGTAAGTCTATGGTGAGTAGGGGGGCCATTTTAGGGATATAAGAGATCTGCAAGATTTAGAAGCACTGTAAAGGTAAACAGATGTGATCTGGAGAGAAATTCTGTAAATTTCCCTGGAGCCAGAGGTTTGTAATGGGTTAAAAAAATATCTTGCACTGTTCATATGGGATAGTCTGTGCCAGGTGGGGGAATGTTATCACTAACAGTCTGCAGGAAGGTGGAAGTCTGGGTATCTAATTTAATAGTTATTTGGCTGATATGTGAGAGGGGTATTTTTCCAGGAAGGCTAGTGAGAAGGTAGGTTATTCTGGGGGCAAGGGTTTTTTTGTTGTTGGTGGTGGTGGTTTGTTTTTCCTCCAGTTTTGCCCCTTGCTAGGCATTTGGAGCTTTCTGCTCTGGTGAGTTTTTACATCTGTATCTGGCCTATTGTCCTTGCTCTGGGAGTCAGGGATGATGAGGCCTGACCACAAAAGGAGGTTGTGATGATATGTAGGGGTGGTAGTACAAGTAGGGCTTGTAATATGAGGACAAACTGTGAGGACAAACTGTTTTATACATTTTAGTATTATTGG
>NW_006283110.1:0-827 GCF_000327345.1 Myotis davidii
AATACTATGCTGCTGTAAAAAAGAAGGAACTTAGCTCTTCGGAGGCCGAGGCAATGCGGAGGACAGGAGCGTTCTGAGAGTGCAACCAACGCCACCATGGGCCTTCTCAACAAGCCCAAGAGTGAGATGACCCCGGAGGAGCTGCAGAAGCAGGAGGAGGAAGAGTTGAACACGGGCCCGTTCTCCATGCTCACGCAGTCTGTCAAGAACAACACCCAGGTGCTCATCAACTGTCGCAACAACAAGAAGCTCCTAGGCTGGGTGAAGGCTTTTGACAGGCACTGCAACATGGTGCTGGAGAATGTGAAGGAGATGTGGACTGGGGTCCCTAAGAGTGGCAAGAGCAAGGAGAAGTCCAAGACAGTCAACAAGGACTTCTACATCTCCAAGATGTTCCTGCACAGGGATTTGGTCATTGTGGTCATGCGGAACCCACTCATCGCTGGCAAGTAGGGGCTTGCTCCCTGCTGTCAGAACTCACTCCCCCGCCCTGCAAAGAACCGCCCTTTGACATGAGAGCAATAAAAGCCCAGTGTGTTTGTTTTTTTTAAAAAAAGGAACTTATACCATTTGCCACAGCATGGATGTAACTGGAGAGCATCATGCTAAGAGCAATCAGCCAGTCAGAGAAAGATAAATATCACATGATCTCACTCATATGTGGGATATAATGATCAACATAATTTGATCAACAAAAATAGATCCAGATAAACTGATGAACAAAAACAGACCCAGAGACAGAGAAGCATCCATCAGACCGTCAAACCTCAGAAGGAAGGTAGGGGAGGGTGGGGGTAAGGGGGAGAGATCAACCAAAGGACTTATAT
>NW_006283110.1:2537-4245 GCF_000327345.1 Myotis davidii
GTCTTCAAGGTGAAGATCAGAGCCCAGGGCTGGGGAAGGAAGAGTGAGCCTGAGTCATGGGGAGGCCTCTGTGTTGGTGAGGGTCCCATCAGGAATGGGGGCTCACTCCACTAGATCACACAGGCAGGGTTCACTAAGGAGCTGTTTACCACGTGTGCTGTGCAGGGGAGACTGTTCCATGAGGTGACCATTGCCTGACCCTCATGGACCCTTGAGCTCGATCCAGCTGGATCTGGGCAGGAACAGAGACTGCTTCCCATGGATCCCCTCAGAGACACCTGGACCCTCCCTCTGCCCAGTGCTGGTTCCTGGAACTGGCCCTCACCCGCCCTAAGCATGTAGTCATTCCCCTTATCTGGGTGGGTCAAGCCCCATCCCCTATCTATCCTGCCTGTCCTGTGTGAGCTTTAGGCTTTGCCAGGTGGTGGGGAGGATATGCATGTTGTATTGCTGCCACCCATGCTGTTCCTGGTATTGAAGTCACCGTGAACTCTTGATATTATTAATCTAGAGTTTACAGACTCGTTTTCAGGTCTTTGGAGTCAGGGGAATTTTTATTTTGTGGTTGTGGAAGGGGAAAGACAACATGGGAGAGAGTTGACCCAGGGCCTAGAACAGTTAGCTGTTACCACCAGTCTCTAAACTGGGAGAAAGCTTTCTGAAGACTTGCAAGAACCCAGTCCTGTAGGGAGGGATTTTTTAAGAGGAGCTGTGGTCTCAGGAAGGGACGTAGCTGATGAGGCCCTGCAGGGAGAAAGCCAGGACCTCCCACCCCCACCTTCCTTCCTTCCTGTGCAAGGCAGGGCTGTGCCCCGAGAAAGAGAAATGATGTTGGACATAAACAACTTCATGCAACAGCAGCATCAGACAAGGATGTTTTGTCCCTGTGATGGGTCAGGACATATCAAGACCACAGCATCAGACAAGGATGTTTTGTCCCTGTGATGGGTCAGGACATATCAAGACCACTCAGTTATCAGATCTGAACATAGAGTAAAACATGAACAGTGTCCAGACCACAGCAACCAGCAATCATCCCCTGTCCTAGTTGTGAGTGATCAGTTACCCCCACACCCTCCTGACAGCATCTGATCCAGAGCAAAGCCCTCCTTCCATAAACCTACCCCTAGTCCCCTGTCAGCCCAAAGTTACACCAAGTCTCCCTGACACTGCCTCATGAGGACACCCCATATTTCCATCCACACTGTGTGTTCTCCTCACTGCAAGTAGTCCTGAGTTCAACTTGTTCTACTGCAGGTGTTATCCTGGGGCCTTTGGTTGGAGGACCTGGCAGCACAGCGGAGGTCCCTGCAGCTCAGCCTCCCTGGACCCACAGCAGTGAGCACCTGGGGGGCCCATGTCCACTGCCTGGAACACAGCTGAACCCACTCAACTGTGTGCCCCTCACCGAGGGGAGGTTTTCTCAGCCTTCCTGCCCTGACCCCACATCCCTGCTGAGACCCTGGTGGCTGCAGGAGGGATGTCTTCACTTGGTTCAGGAGGAGCCCTTCCTGCAGGAAAACCTGTGTCTGTCAAGGGCCCAGAGAAGCAGAGGTGGAGGAGGGAGGTAGCTGCTGGGGTGTAGGCAGAAGTCTGTGAGGTGGGCTAGGAGCGTGTGTCCCCAGGCCCCACAGAAGAAGGAGATCAGAACAGCCTCAGGCTCACCTGCAACCTCCAGCTCCACCTGGGCTTTTGCAAGGAAATCGGC
>NW_006283111.1:0-928 GCF_000327345.1 Myotis davidii
GTTTCACTTCTACTCTTTAGTAAATCACTCTTGTACGCGTGGTCTCTAAATCTTGGCTTCGATGAGGAGCTTGCCTTTATTCCTTGGGTGAGAAAAGTAGACCCCAATTAAACATAAAGAAAGATTTTCACTCATTTAATAATAGTTTCCTTTGAGGGGGGGAGGCCTGTGGAGAGTCAGTTTTGACTTTGGCTTGAATAATACTTAAACCTTGTCGTTAATACTTTGCTTCTTCCAAAAGAGGCTTGGAGAGGGCTTTCAGTATTCATGTCAATGAAATAAAACCATTAATGAATAAAAATGCAAAATAAAGATATGGGGAAAAAGGAAAACGTAACAGGTGATTGGGATAGTGTAGTAACTGTAGGTGAGTCCTGCCTTTGAGCTTCTTGCTCCCAAGGCAAGAGGGAAAGCAAGCTGGATTGCATAATTGCCATATAAAAATCACATAACTATGATCAGCAGTGACTTTGGAGACTACACACTGTGTGTTTAGGTAAGAGGGTAGCTGTCTTGGGTAAGGTGGTGTGGAGAGCATGAGTCTGGTCTGGAGAATGTGAAGTTCAACCTGCTTCAGGCCCCCCCCCTTTCACCCCCAGGTGCTGGTATCAGGCTTCAGGGAGATGGCAGGCCGCTTTTCTCTTTCAACTGCTTCCTTTCACACATGGGGAAACTCAGGGAGCAAAGGGGTGAGTACATCTGTTCAGTGTCATCCAGCAGATGGGCTGGTAAAGCAGGACTAAATTCTGGGTCTTCCACTTGCTTTTCTGCCTACTAGTGACTTCATTATTCTATTTTATTTATTATTTAAGTGCTCTTTGATTTTCATAAAATTCACTCAAAATTGGTCAATCTCATTATCCAAAGATAGGTACTGTTAACATTCAAAGCACACAGACATACACACTTTATAAGTTACACATCTTTT
>NW_006283112.1:0-274 GCF_000327345.1 Myotis davidii
ATAGGTCTAGAGACATGGATACGTGGAACAGACAGACAGACCTCAGAGGGGAGGAGGATGGAGGGGATGAGCAGGGCTAACCAAAGAACACATATGCATACAGGCGTAGCCCATGGACACAGGCAATAGTATGGGGAAGGCCTAGGGTGGGGTGAGGGCTGGGTGGAGAGAGGCAAAGAAGAGGAAAATGGGGGACATCTGTAATACCGTCAACAATAAACTAAAAATAAAAAAAGTAAAAAAAAAGGGGTGGTACATTTACACAATGGAATAC
>NW_006283113.1:0-331 GCF_000327345.1 Myotis davidii
TACATCCCATAAATTTTGATAAGCTGTGTTTTTAAATTTTTCTTTAAAAATTTTTTTGCCTCAATCCTCACCCAAGGGTGTTCTTTTATTTTGATTTGGGGTGGGGGGGAAGGGAGAGAGGAAGAGAGAGAGAGAGACAGAGACAGAAAAAGAGAAACATCGATGCAAGAAACATTGTAGGTGCCCTGACCAGGGATTGAACCTACAACCTTGGTGTATCCAGACGATGCTCTATCCAACTGAGCTACCCGGCCAAAGCTTGTTAAGAGCTATCTTGATTTGTAAGCAGGGGGACTCACTTTAAAAACAAACAAACAAAAAACAAAACAAA
>NW_006283114.1:0-712 GCF_000327345.1 Myotis davidii
ACACACACACAAAACAAAACAAAACAAAAAAACAAAATAAAAAAACAACTATTAACAATGATGGTTAAATTAAGAAGAAAGTTTGGCTCTTTCCGAAAACAGGAAAACTGGAATGTTTTGGTTACTATGGAGATTAAAAGTAAACAAGCAACCAGTATATGGAAGAACTGTTGGTCAGGGGTGGGAGGGTGGCAGATTGGAGCCAACACCAAAGTTCTAATGGTAGCTCACATTCCTCAAGGGAACTGGTATTTCCAACTTGTTTGGGATTTCTGCGTCTTCCAGGGGACCTTTGGCAACATCATATTTTAACTTTATTTTTATCATTGGTACTATTACTACAAGTGTTGTCATCGCCCAACCTCCTTAAGTCTTGCCCACCTCCCCGCACCCACTCCCCATTTCCTGTGGCCCTCGCAACACTGTTGTCTGTGTTTATCAATTCTGCATATGTGCTCTGTGGCTAATCCCTTTACCTTCTCTCATCCCATCTCCTCTCTCCTCCTCTGTGAGAGGGGTCAGTCTATTCCATGTGTCCATGCCTCTGTTTCTATTTTGTTTGTGAGATTGGTATCCCTGCTTTTGCATTTTAGGAAAACAGAACTGCAAAATACATATTTTGTGTCTGGTTCCTTTCTCTCTTCGTTATATTTATGATATTCATTCATGTAGCATTTGGCTTTAGCTTTTTCATTCTTGGTATCTGTATGGC
>NW_006283115.1:0-639 GCF_000327345.1 Myotis davidii
TTCAAATGAGAAATCCTTCATATATCAGTGTTAGCACCACTGATGATGCACATTATTTTAGTTTATGTTGCTAGTAATCTTGTTAGTGAAGCAGCAGGCTTCTCCAACAAGATGGTTATGTTGTCCATGTGAGGCAGGATAATAAGAAGCTAGAAAAATTCCTGGGCAAGTGGGATGGGGAAACTGAGACAAGAAAATTAAATAAGATCAGTCTGTTTGGGTGTCTTGCAGCCAGCTTGTGAATCACAAAACTTTATCTTCACCAACCAAGGACACTTGAGAGCAAATGGTTTATATTCTCCTCTCTAACCAGAGGATACATAGCTTACATCACCCTGGTCTGGGAAGTAGAGCACAAAGACGCAGTAAAGCCATTTGTGCCAGCTAAACTCAAGGGTAGATGAAGTCAGGGAACAAATAACAAAAGCCCATTAAAGCCAGACAGACCTAAGATAAAAGTAAAGCAGATAAAAGAATAATTCCAAACTCCGCCATATACTCATTTTGCTGCATCGGCATATACAAATGTACCTGGAAAGCTGATAAAAAAACAAAAACAAAAATCAAAGGATAGGGATAGAAAACCCTCAGGACAAAAGCTCACTGCTTTAGCCATAACCGGTTTGGCTCAGTGGATAG
>NW_006283116.1:0-789 GCF_000327345.1 Myotis davidii
CCCATCAAATTGCTCCTTCTTTCTGTGGTGTATATCTGTGGGGCTGGAATCTGAGAAGGGAACTCTGACCTTAGGATGTTTGTCTGCACTGTGTGTGCCCTACACTAATTTCCCAACCCAAGCTTGGGACATGATGCAGAGGGGGATGGAGGAGAGTTCAGGGCTGGAAATCCTGTGTGTGGAGTAGAATTCACCCACCCAACACCTAGATATCAGAGAGCAATCACTCACGGTATACATTGAGCCGTCTAAATCCTATTACTCTTCGTGACATTGGAAGGACTGCTGCTACGGTGTAAATTCCTAGGTCCTGCACAGTGACGTTTCTTATGATCAGGGATCCATTAAGGTTTATTTTCTCTCGACCACTATATTCAGGGCCTGTTAGATATCGACTAAACTGCAATGAAAGAGTCCCAATTACATTATAGTGCTTCATCTCTAATCCCCTGTACCAAATAAACCCTGTAACATTGGGAGGCATATTGTGGAGACTTAGAATCACATCCTGCCCTTCAACAGCACTGGTTGAGACAACAGCAAATCGCGCAGTGGTGGGCGGGATCCAGAAGGTTAAGAGGAAGGCTAGAAGGGAAGAGAGAAATTGATAAGTATTTTGATCTATGTATTGGGATGGAGAGATGAGGCATTTCTTTTCATCTCTTAGCCTTAGTCTACATGTGAGTTCGCGTGTGCATCTTCTTGGTCAAGGTCATCAACATGGCCATCATGGCATCAGCACCTCGGAACCTACGCTTCTTCTTTTCAATTCTATTTCCCAGCTGTCTG
>NW_006283117.1:0-842 GCF_000327345.1 Myotis davidii
AGAGGAGACAAGGGCTCAGAAAATTTAGGCAATCGCCCCAAATTATTGCTAAGTAAGAAACACCTCACTCATTTATGGATAATAAAGACCATTATAAACTGATGAACAAAAATAGATACAGAGGCAGAGCAGCATTGAACAGACTATCAAACTACAGCGGGAAGGCTGGGGAGGGTGTGTATGTATGTGTGTGTGTGGGGGTGGGGGGATAAGAGATCAACCAAAGGACTTGTATGCATGCATATAAGCATAACCAATGGACATAAGACACTGGCGGGTAGGGGAGGCCAGGGGATTGTCAAGGGCGGGGGGAAAAGGAGTAAAAAGGAGGCATATGTAGTACTCTTTGTAATATTTTAAGCAATAAAATAAAATTTTTTAAAAAAGAAACAGAAACAGAATTCTAACCTGGGTCAGTCTGAGTCCATTACTTAAGTAAGTTGAGCTTAAATGAATGTCATGTCATTTTTTGTTCATCACAAGTAAGGGTCTATCCTGGGCTGAATATCACACTTAAAAATTAAAGTCATATGTAATGACATTAGAGATGTTTGGGTTATGCTCTTGGTAATTTCATTTGGCTGCATTTTATTGCCAGGGCGTTGGAATCGACAAATGGCTGCTAAGAATTTTTACTATAGTCACAGTTCATAGTTCAGATCTTTGGACTCTTCTCCTGATCACAAAGTAATGGGACAGATTTTAGTCATTCAATCAAATCAGACATATCTATACTAATAGGTAAAACTACTGTTATTACTTAAGTAATGGAATCATACTGTCCTAGGTTAGAATCATACTGTCCTAGGTTATTGCTAAGTAAGAAACAGAAACAGAATTCT
>NW_006283118.1:0-232 GCF_000327345.1 Myotis davidii
TACCAAGAAGCCTAGTAATTTTTAAAAAATCTATGTTACAATTTAAAAATTATAACAAAGAAATGAAAATCCGCACAACTGTTTTTAAAAAAATAGTCTTTCCAGCCCTAGCTGGTTTGGCTCGGGATAGAGCGTTGGGCTGTGGACTGAAGGGTCCCAGGTCAAGGGCATGTACCTCCGTTGCAGGTTACCCAACCCCGGTCGGGGTGCATGCAGGAGGCAACCAATTGAT
>NW_006283119.1:0-216 GCF_000327345.1 Myotis davidii
TCTCTGGGTTTTAAAATCTGTCTAATTAAAACATGACTTCATGGATTTGTAAAATAAGAACAATAGCAATCCAGAACAGAATGTAATTAAATACGATATACAACATCTCTGACAATAGATATCCTTCTATATTTTCATATAATCATTAAATTATTACTAGATAATTATTACCTTTTAAGCATTATGCTAAATATGCATTTCTTGAAGCTTATTTAT
>NW_006283120.1:0-491 GCF_000327345.1 Myotis davidii
TATTACAGATGTTCCACATTTTCCTCCATTACCGCCCTCCACCTGGCTCTCATCCCATCCCATGTCTGCACTGCTCCATTGCCTGTGTTTATGGGTTATGTATACACAAGAATAAATTTAAAATGGATAAAACACTTAAATGTAAGTAGTGAAACCATAAAAATCCTAGAAGAAAACATAGGCCGCAAAATCTCAGACATCTCACATAGCAAAATTTTTACCAATACATCTCCTAGAGCAGAGAAACAAAGGAAAAATAAATAAATAAACAAACAAGCAAATAAATAAATAAATAAATATGGCAGAGAAACAAAAGAAAAATAAATAAATAAATGGGACTACATCAAATTAAAAAGCTTCTGCACAGCAAAAGAAACAATCATCAAAATGAAAAGGGACCACACTATATGGGAGAACAAATTTTATTTCTTTAAATTCTCACCTGAAGATATGCTTAATGATTTGAGAGAGAGAGAGAGAGAAACATCAAT
>NW_006283121.1:0-840 GCF_000327345.1 Myotis davidii
TATCGGAATTCTGACTTAGGGGATACTTAGGGGGAGTGTCAAAGGCAGCACCCCAAATTATTCTTTGACCTTTCCAAACAAGCCTGTGTATATGCAGATCCCCAGGTGTTCACTAGAATTCTTATGCTTAATACCTGGATGCCCTTGCCTAGAGGACAATGTAAACACATGTGTCCTCCCAAGATTACTCACCCTTCTGATTGTATCTAAAGATAAAAACTCCAATAAAAGCCTAAGGAGGCAGGCCATCAAGGCTGCCCCTGGTCACCAGAACCAGGGGCCCTTTAGCCCTCTCTTTCACAGTCAAACTGTATCTGAGTAATCTGTTCATCCGTCATTCAGAAGCTGCTGGTCAGCCCCTGCATTATGGTATACTAGAGTCCCCAGTGCACAAAATTTGTGCACTGGATGGGTGTCCCTCAGCCTGGCCTGCACCCTCACCAATCTGGGACACCTTGGATTCCCTGTGGGATCCGACCTAAACTGGCAGTCGGACATCCCCCTCACAACCCGGGACTGCTGGCTCCTAACTTTCACCTGCCTACCTGCCTGATTGCCCCTAACAGCTCCCCTGCTGGTCCGATTGCCCCAAATTGCCTTCCCCTGCTGGCCTGATAGCCCACAACTGCCCTCCCTGCCAGCCATCTTGTGGCAGCCATCTTGTGATGATGTGGGTGCAGCCTCTTGTGACAACATGGGGTGGCCATCTTGTGATGACATGGGGGTGGCCATATTGTGGGGGCCATCTTGTGATCATGGGAGGGCATGATGGTCACCTAGGCTTTTATTAGTATAGATTATTTTATCTATTTTATTTTTTAAAAATACATTTTTATTGAT
>NW_006283122.1:0-390 GCF_000327345.1 Myotis davidii
TGCACTGACCACCAGGGGGCAGACAGTCGACTGTTCGACGAGTCGCTATGACATGCACTGACCACCAGGGGGCAGACACTCAATGCAGGAGCTGCCCCCTGGTGGTCAGTGCGCTCCCACGGGGGGTGGGGGGCGTGCCGCTCAGCCAGAAGCCAGGCTCAAGGCTGGTGAGCACAGCAGTGGTGGTGGGAGCCTCTCCTGCTCCCTGCTTCCCTGGCAGTCGGACATCCCTGAGGACTCCTGGACTGTGAGAGGGCCCAGGCTGAGCTGAGGGAACTCCTCCCTCCCAAGTGCATGAATTCTGTGCACCAGACCTCTAGTTAATAAATAGAAATAGAAATGAGCCTAAATCACTTATTTAAAGTAAAAAGGATTCTTATACAGAATTAC
>NW_006283122.1:19765-20419 GCF_000327345.1 Myotis davidii
GAGCTTGTTGCTGGGGTCTGTCCGATCGGGACTGAGCGAGACGGGCCGGACACGCCCTGGAGCCCTCCCACGGTCCCTCCCGGGCCCCGATCGTGCACCCGTGGGGTCCCTCGGCCTGGCCTGCACCCTCTCGCAATCCAGGCTGAGGGAATCCCCCCCCAAGTGCGTGAATTTCGTGCACCGGGCCTCTAGTATTAAAAATAAAAAATTAAAAGGACAGGAAACCCCCCCTGGGAGTGCAGGAGGCGGTTGCAATGGACATGGGGAGGGGGATCGTCATAGCGACTGGTCGACCGGTCGACTGTCTGCCCCTGGTGGTCAGTGCACGTCATAGCGACTGTTCAAATGCCTGCCCCCTGGTGGTCAGTGCCTGTCAGAGCGACTGTTCAAATGTCTGCCCCCTGGTGGTCAGTGCACGTCATAGCGACTGGCCGACCGGTCAACTGACTGCCCCCTGGTGGTCAGTGCACTTCATAGCAACTGGTCGACTGGTTGACACTCTGCCCCTGGTGGTCAGTGCACGTCATAGCGAGCAGTTGAGCGGCCTTAGCATGGGTAGGACGGGGTTAGAACTCGGACTTGGCCTGTAACTGGCCCCAGGGCGACTCCTCCCCCTTCTCTTCTCGTAGGGGCGGCTACTCCCCTCACGGCGCC
>NW_006283122.1:21131-22597 GCF_000327345.1 Myotis davidii
TCAGTTAGGGAACATGTCCAGGTTATGGGTTTAATCCCCAGTAGGGGGGTCTCTCTCTCTCTCTCTCTCTCTCTCCCTCTCCCTTCCTCTCTAAAATCAATTAAAAATATTTAAAAAATTAAAAATAAAAATAAATGAACACAAACTCACCCTCGATTTGGGGGTCGGCCAGGTTGCCCACCCCTCAGCCTCCCATATGGGTTGGTGGGCCCAGGACAATGCTAAGTCTCACCCACCAGCAGGAAGGTGAGTTGAGGACCCCAATTTCTGCTCTGAGCGCTCATGGCCTGCACCCCTCTTCTTCCTACTCCCCCCAGACCCCCGACGAAGGAGCCTGGACCTCCGTCTACGCAGCCGTCACCCCCGACCTGGAGGGCGTGGGCGGGCGCTACCTGTACAACGAGAAAGACACCAGGTCCCTGGCCCTCACCTACGACCCACACCTGCAGCAAGAACTCTGGGCCCGGAGTTGCCAGATGACGGGCGTCCGGGACCGGACGCGGGACCCCTTCTTGGAATAGCTGCTCCCCCAAAAGACGGACTTTTTTTGGGGGGACAGGGCTGTGAGGGATCTCGGGTCAGCGTGTTTGACACCCGCCTGATCTCGGGGAGCCATTCCCCAATAGCCTATGAGAGGGGGTGTCTTTCCGGGAAGTCTCGCAGCCAAAGACACGCTGGGTGTCACCCCCTGAGCCCCAGGGATTGTGCCTTAAATCTTCGGATGACAAATTGCCAAATTGTGACAGGTGCCCTGAATGATTAAACCCTTTTCCCTGAATGTAGGGGTGTCTTTGCCGGGCACAGAGCGGACACGTGGGGTTGGGTAGCAATGTTCCCCATGGGATGAACACGTTTTTTATATATAAATACATTCTAGAGGCCCGGTGCACGAAATTCGTGCACCAGTGGGGTCCCTCGGCCTGGCCTGTGGGGATGGGGCTGAAACCGGATTGGCGGCCTCCTGCACGCCCCCTACTGGGGCTGGAGCCCACAACCAACCCAGGCCTGTGCCCTTGATTGGAATCGAACCCGGGACCCTGCAGTCCGCAGGCCGACGCTCTACCCACTGAGCCACACCAGCCGGTCACAAGCCATCCTCTTGGCCCATGAAGACAGGGGACATCATGATTCATCGTTGTTGTCTCCGGGATTGGCTGCCTGCCATGAGCTCATCCGGATGTATCATTATCCGAGCTCTGGGTGCCCTGCAAGCCGCCCCTCTACCCCCCCTCCCTGCGCCCCCGGCCCTGGGCACAGGCTGAACCCTCTGGGCCAGCATCTCATCTCAGCCGTCTCCGTAATCCGATTACCTTTGGATCCTCAGCCCCAGGGGATAAACCCAGTGACCCCTGAAGGACAGACCTGAGTGGAACCATCCAGGTCAGAGCTTTGGGGGGGGGGTGGGGGGTGCGTGTCTGTGTGCATAACGCAGGCTCCTCGATCGAAAAAATTATGAAAAAAATCGC
>NW_006283122.1:23796-24956 GCF_000327345.1 Myotis davidii
CCTCACCCGTGCATGAATTCATGCACTGGGGCCTCGAGTAAAAATATATTAAAAATATAAAATTATTAAATTAAATTAAAATAAGATAGAGACACATGCACCAATTGGGTGGTGCGTCTCCTAACCAGGCCCCTTGCTTCGTTTTCATCAGAGGAGGTTTGGGTGAGGCCGGAAAGAGGGGAAAAAAGGGGGTGGGGGGTGGGCTGGCCAGTGTTGCTCAGTGGTTAGAGCGTCGACCTAGGAGCCAGGAGGTCCCGGGTTTGATTCCCGGACAAGGGCACAAGCCCGTGTTATGGGCTCGATCGCCAGTAGGGGGCGTGCGGAGTCGAACCCAGGACCCTTCAGCCCTCGGGCCGACGCTCCATCCACTGAGCCACACCGGCCAGGGCCAGAGCCCAGATTCCTCCTGGCAGCGTAGACTCAACACACGTCTTGGGAAACCCGGCCCCTTTCCCTCCACGCTTGGGGGGCAGCCTGTCTGCTCAAATTAAGGGGGGACATTTGGACCAGAGCCTGGGTCCCTGAGTCTTTGAAGAGCAAACCTGGATCTCTGCAGGCTGGGATTTGGGGTGCGTGTTGGGGGGGTCGGGTAGCCACTCCGTGAGAAGTGCACTGAACCCCCAACTCTGACATTAACTGGAGGCAAACACAGACCACTCAGCAGCCTGGCTCCCCAAGGGGCCCTGATGGTCACGGCTGCCCCCCCCCCAGAAGTTGGGGACTCCACGCTTCCTTCCAGGGCTGCGGAGACGCAGATAAAACCCTGAGCCCCTCCCCGAAACCAGCGTGAGAGCAGGTCCCCCCCAAATCCCCTCTAGGTGCAGAGGATACAGAATCTGGGGTGTTCTCCAGTCCAGGGCCCCCTCACCCTGCAGACCCGAGGCCAGACAGAAAACTTTGGGTAATAATGATGTATCCACTCCCGGCCAGCCTGTGTGGCTCAGTGGTTGGGCATCGGTCGACCTATGAACCAGGAGGTCCCAGGTTCGATTCCCGGTCAAGGGCACATGCCCGGGTTGCAGGCTCGATCCCCAATAGGGGGCGTGCAGGAGGCGGTCGATCCATGGTTCTCTCTCATCATTAATATTTCTCTCTCTCTCTCTCTTCCTCTCCCTTCTTCTCTGAAATACATAAAAATATATATATATATTTAAACACAT
>NW_006283122.1:26299-27940 GCF_000327345.1 Myotis davidii
GGAAAAAAAATATCCTTGGGTGAGAGTTAACAAAAGGAAGGAAGGAAGGAAGGAAGGAAGGAAGGAAGGAAGGAAGGAAGGAAGGAAGGAAGGAAAAAAAGAAGGAAGGAAGGAAGGAATGAAGGAAGGAAGGAAGGAAAGGAAGGGGGGAGGGAAGAAAAGAAGGGGGGGAAGACAAGACAGGAGAAAAGAAAAGAAAAGAAAAGAAAAGAAAAGGAAAGAAAAGAAAAGAAAAGAAAAGAAAAGAAAAGAAAAAAAAACCTAAGTTTCCAAGGAGAAGGCTGGTTGACCAGCTGGCTGAGGATTTGATGGAGCAACAGCGCCCTCTGCTGGCCGTGGTTATAATTGTCCGTTCACACCCTCGTCACTTCTACTGGGACGCGAGGGGCAGAGAGGACAGGGGCCAAGGGGACCACGGATAAGGGGCTCATTCCAGAAAGCGCTGCATGAGGGGAGACCCAGAATGTCCCCCAGAGGCCCAGGTCCTACTCCCCTACAATACAATAGAATAGAGCAGCGGTTCTCAACCTTCGGGCCCCTGAATGCAGCTCCTCATGCTGTGGGGACCCCCGACCACAACATTATTCTCGTGGCTCCGTCATCGCCGTCATGTGGCTGCTGTGATGAATCGTCATGGAAACATCTGATCTGCAGGATGGATTTTCATGGTGACACATCGGACATCATGAAAGCACCGTGATCAATCACAAAATCAATCTGTGATCATTTTTGTTTTTTTTCAAAAGGGAGAGGGAGGCTGCCAAAATGTCTGCTTTCCTGCAAGCAACATGTATTTAAAAAAGAAAGAAAGGAAGGAAGGAAGGGAGGGAGGGAGGGAGGGAGGGAGGGAGAGAGAGAGAGAAAGAAGAAAGAAAGAAAGAAAGAAAAGAAAAGAAAAGAAAAAAAGGAAAGAAACTTGCAAAAATGAAATTGGGAAAAAGAAGGGGGGAAAGAAAAGAAAAGAAAAGAAAAGAAAAGAAAAAAAACTAAGTTTCCAAGGTTGACCAGCTGGCTGAGGATTTGATGGAGCAGCAGCGCCCTCTGCTGGCCGTGGTTACAATTGTCCGTTCACACCCTGGTCACATCTACTGGGACGTGAGGGGCAGAGAGGACAGGGGACAAGGGGACCACGGATAAGGGGCTCATTCCAGAAAGCGCTGCATGAGGGGAGACCCAGAATGTCCCCCAGACGCCCAGGTCCTACTCCCCGACAATACAATACAATAGAGCAGTGGTTCTCAACCTTCGGGCCCTTTGAATACAGCTCCTCATGCTGTGGGGACCCCCGACCATAACATTATTCTCGTAGCTGCGTCATCGCTGTCATGTGGCTGCTGTGATGAATCGTCATGGAAACATCTGATCTGCAGGATGGTCTTAGGCGACCCCTGGGAAAGGGCCGTTCGACCCCCAAAGGGGTCGCGACCCACAGGTTGAGAACCGCTGGAATAAAGTGAAGTGGAATGAAATGGAATGATAGAAAATATTAGTTTTTAAAAAGAAAACAAGCCAGGTGGCATGGCTCAGGGGTTGAGCGTCGACCTGTGAACCAGGAGGTCACAGTTCGATTCCCGGTCAGAGCACATTCCCGGGTTGCAGGCTGAATCCCAGGTATGGGGCATGCAGGAGGCAGCTGATCAA
>NW_006283122.1:28717-30854 GCF_000327345.1 Myotis davidii
ATGAATAAATAAAACAAGGCGATACCCAGAATGTGAAGCAACTGTCACCAACTGTCCACAGACACCCCAAGTCACCGGCTAGACAGGCGTGAAAAACAAGACACGTAGCCGAGGCCATCAGTCTATTGACTATTCTTTTTAAATATTTTTTTATTGATTTCCGAGAGGAAGGGAGAGGGCGAGAGAGAGAGAAACATCAACAATGAGAGAGAATCATGGACCGGCTGCCTCCTGCACGCCCCCTACTGGGGATCGAACCCACAACCCAGGTATGTGCCCTTGACCGGGAATCGAACTCTGACCTCCTGGTACACAGGTCGATGCTCTAACCACTGAGCAACACTGGTGACTACTTTTGCATGTCAGTAGCAGCAGCACACCCGTAGGGGGCGCTACTTCCTGGCCAGGATGGCACCGTACGTGCCCGGGGTCCTCTTGCACTGGACGTCCCCGAAGCCGGCCGCAGCCAGGAGAGCCCGGTACTGGCCGGGGGTCCGCTCCCGGCCCTCCGTCTGCACCAGCATGTTCAGCGAGTACAGCTGTGTGGTCAGAGGTCCCCGCCCGTCGGGGTCCAGGAGGCTCTCGACGACCAGGACCCCACCACCTGCCACAGGGAGGGGCGGCGTGAGCGAGGGACCAACAAGACAGGGGCAAAGAAATTAAAATACATTTCTTTGCTTTTCATTTTAATTTAATTTTATTGTTTAAAGTGTGACAAACAGGCCTGGCTGGTGTGGCTCAGTGGATAGAGCGGCGGCCTGCGGACTGAAGGGTCCCGGGTTCGATTCCCGGTCAAGTGCATCTGCCTGGGTTGCGGGCACATCCCCAATAGGGGGCGTGCAGGAGGCAGCTGATCGATGTTTCTAACTATCCCTCACCGTTCCTCTCTGTAAAAAAATCAATAAAATATATTTCTTTAAAAATAAAAAAAATAAAGTATTACCTTTCAGTCCATAGGCCAATGCTCTATCCACTGAGCCACACCGGCCAGGGTCCATGAATAATTCTTTATCCCTTTTTGGCCTCGTCCATTTCTCCTTCGCCGACCCTAACGGTTTCCAAATCTCCATGGACTTTAGGATGATAGGGCCTCAGGGGGCATTCGGGGGGGGGGTCCCCCAGCCCACCCACTGGCTATGCCCATGGCCTCCTGGATCGTCAGATGGATGGATCTCAAGGGACATCCAAGGGTGCGTCCCCCCCCCGCCCCACATACACACAGAGAGAGTGTGTCCAGGTCCCTTGGGCCTCCTGATGGGTGATTGGGCCTCACAGGACCCCTGGAACCGTGGCCCCCCCAACCCCCCACCTACCTGGCTTGCAGGCCTCATAGACTCTCGCCAGCAGGTGAGAGCATCTCTCATCGGGCCAGTCGTGCAGGACCCGGGCCAGGATGTAGAGATCGGCCGCCGGGAGAGGGTCCTTAAAGAAATCGCCTGAAACACAGGGTCGGGGTCCCAGGGTCAGCCCTTGATGCAATCCCGTTGGACCGGAACAATGGAAAGGTCACCTGGGCCCGGCCAGGGTGGGTCAGATGGTTGAGTGGCGACCTAGGAACCAGGAGGTCACAGTTCGATTCCTGGTCAAGGGCACATGCCTGCGTTGTGGGCTGATCCCCAGTAGGGGGCGTGCAGGAGGCGGCCGGTCCATGATTCTTGTCAATGAAAATATGTTTCTATCTCTCTCTCCTTCTATGAAATCAAATCAATCAATCAATCAATAGAAGTCTACATTGCCCAATCAATCAATCAACAGAGTTCCCCATTGCCCAATCAATCAATAGAGTTCTACTACACTGCCCAGCCAGTGAGGCTCAGTGGTTGAGCGTCAAACTGTGAACCAGGAGGTCAGGGTTCGATTCCCAGTCAGGGCACAGGCCCGGGTTGTGGGCTCGATCCCCAGTAGGGGGTGTGCAGGAGGCGGCCGGTCCGTGATTCTCTCTCATCATGGATGTTTCTCTCTCTCCTTCTCCCTTCCTCTGTGAAATCAATTAAAATTAACTTAGATGATAGATAGATAGATACAGATATAGATAGATGATAGATAGATTTAGATATAGATAGATGATGGATAGATAGATATATATATAGATATAGATGATAGATATATATAGATATAGATAGATGATAGATAGATT
>NW_006283122.1:30893-33902 GCF_000327345.1 Myotis davidii
TCCTTTTTAATTCATACCATGAAATATTATACAAAATAAAATTATGGGAGGGTACTTCATGCTTAGGAAAATACTTATGTTAGATTGTAATGTTAATGATGTTTTTTATTTAAAAAATCATAGATATATGATAAATAGATAGATAGATAAATAGATAGATAGATAGATAGATAGATAGATAGATAGATAGATAGATGATAGATAGA
The DNA here is from genome assembly GCF_000327345.1 of Myotis davidii. Lineage (NCBI taxonomy): Eukaryota > Metazoa > Chordata > Mammalia > Chiroptera > Vespertilionidae > Myotis > Myotis davidii. The sequence goes on from NW_006283122.1 coordinate 31,100, forward strand.
TACATAGAGTTCTACATTGCCTGGTCAGTGTGGCTCAGTGGTTGGGCATCGACCTATGAACCAGGAGGTCAGGGTTTGATTCCCAGTCAAGGGCACAGGCCCGGGTTGTGGGTTCGATCCCCAGTGGGGGGCGTGCAGGAGGCGGCCGGTCCATGATTCTCTCTCATCATGGATGTTTCTCTCCCTTCCTCTCTAAAATCGATCAATATATATATATTTTTAAAAGTTCTACATTGAGGGCGTGTCTGCGGAGGGTAGAGTCACTCGGACCCCCCACTGTTGGGGCCTCTCCCACCCTCCGGGACGCACCCACGTGTCCCTCGGGGACCCAGACAGCAGGCAAACACCCACCTTCGTGGACGCCGATGCGTCCTTCCTCGGGGGACAGGAAGTGATCCTTGGCCGTCTGCACCACGGACGGGAGGTCGAACACGGTGACCCGACAGCCCGGGTACAGAGAAACACACTCCTTGGCCAGAGCCCCAGAGCCGCCTGGGAGTGGACACAGAGGGGGGCGGGCAGAGAGGAAGGTCCGAGCAGCCCCCATCAACCTCTGAGGGTCCAGGGGACCTCCCCTGGGGTTGCTACCCGGCATCTGGGGGAGGGGACAGGGTGACAGCTCCGACTCAAGCATCCCTTCTTAGGCTGGGAGACCCCAGGACGATGCTAGTGTGGCCCATGGACTGGACACATCCCAGGAAGGTGGTCAGAAACTCAGATTCTCGGTCAGTGGTTGAGCGTTGATCTATGAGCCAGGAGGTCCCGGGTTCGAATCCCGGTCATGGGCACAGGCCCGGGTTGCAGGCTCGATCCCCAGTCGGGGGCGTGCAGGAGGCGGCCGATCCGTGAGTCTCTCTCATCATTGTTGTTTCTCTCCCTCTCTCTCCCTTCCTCTCTCTGAAATCAATAAAAACATATTTAACAAAAATTAAGGCCCTAGCCAGTCTGGCTCAGTGGTTAGAACAGTGGCTCTTGGACTGCAGGGTCCCAGGTTCGATTCTGGTCAAGGGCACGTACCTGGCTTGCAGGTTGGATCCCCGGACCCCAGAACGGGTGGGAATGGGGGGCAACCAATTGACGTGTCTCTCTCACATTCATCTCTCTCTCTCTCTCTGTCTCTGTCTCTCTCTCTCTCTCTTTCTCTCTCTCTCCTCCCTCCCTTCCACTTTCTCTTAAAATCAATGGAAAAACTATCACCAGTCCTTGAGTGAGGATTAAAAACAAACAAACACAAGGATCTAGTTGGCTGGGTCTTACTGGTTGAGTGTCGACCTAGGAACCAGGAGGTCCCGGGTTCGATTCCCGGTCAAGGACACATGCCCGGGTTGCAGGCTCGATCCCCAGTAGGGGGCGTGCAGGAGGCGGCCGACCCATGATTCTCTCTCTCATCGTGGATGTTTCTCTGTCTCTCTCTCTCTCTCTTTCTCTCTCTCTCCTCCCTCCCTTCCACTTTCTCTTAAAATCAATGGAAAAACTATCACCAGGCCTTGAGTGAGGATTAAAAACAAACAAACACAAGGATCTAGTTGGCTGGGTCTTACTGGTTGAGTGTCGACCTAGGAACCAGGAGGTCCCGGGTTCGATTCCCGGTCAAGGACACATGCCCGGGTTGCGGGCTCCATCCCCAGTAGGGGGCGTGCAGGAGGCGGCCGACCCATGATTCTCTCTCTCATCGTGGATGTTTCTCTGTCTCTCTCTCTCTCTCTTTCTCTCTCTCTCCTCCCTCCCTTCCACTTTCTCTTAAAATCAATGGAAAAACTATCACCAGGCCTTGAGTGAGGATTAAAAACAAACAAACACAAGGATCTAGTTGGCTGGGTCTTACTGGTTGAGTGTCGACCTAGGAACCAGGAGGTCCCGGGTTCGATTCCCGGTCAAGGACACATGCCCGGGTTGCGGGCTCCATCCCCAGTAGGGGGCGTGCAGGAGGCGGCCGACCCATGATTCTCTCTCTCATCGTGGATGTTTCTCTGTCTCTCTCTCTCTCCCTTCCTCTCTCTGAAATCAATAAAAATGTATATATATTTTTTAAAAAATACACAAAAGACAGGGACCCAGACCCACCCCGTGCAGAATTGTAATCATGTGGGTTAGACGCTCACCCCCGAGGTCACAGACGAGCGGGAATGGAGACAGGTCGAAGGCAGCCAGCACACAGCTCCCCTGGACGCTCCAGACGTCCTGCAGGGCTCCCATGAACAGCAGCCGCTCCCCCTCGGACCTGGCGTGGGAAACCCCGGGAGACCAAACTCCTCAAAACCAGGCGGAATGCGAACCAGAAGGTCCCGGGTTCGAGTCCCGGTCAAGGGCACAGGCCCGGGTTGCGGGCTCCATCCCCAGTAGGGGGCGTGCAGGAGGCAGCTGATCCATGATTCTCTCATCATGGATGTTTCTCTCTCTCTCCCTTCCTCTCTGACATCAATAAAAATATACTTTTTAAAAAAATAAAAAATATTTATATATTTTTTCAATAAAGTAAAATAATAGTAATAATCATAAGTTGGGTTTGCACGTAGGCATTCGAAGAGAAGGGCAAATTCTCCATCTAATCAGAACCTTGATCTACCCAGACATCACAACGGCAAAATCTGTTTGTTTGTTTTTAATTTAATTTAATTTTATTTTATTTTTTAAAATATATTTTATTGATTTTTTACAGAGAGGAAGGGAGAGAAATAGAAACATCGATGAAAGAGAAACATCGGAACATCGATCAGCTGCCTTCTCCTACTGGGGATGTGCCCAAAACCAAGGTACATGCCCTTGACTTGAATTGAACCTGAGACCTTTCAGTCCACAGGCT
>NW_006283122.1:34325-35124 GCF_000327345.1 Myotis davidii
GCTATGAGAGTGAGAACTTTGCATTACCTGTAGATGGCGGTAAAGAGCTGCTCTGAGGGAACCCCAAAGGCCTTCAGATACTGGTTCTTCCCTTCTCTGAAATGGGGGGGTGGGGGGGTCAGGAAGGCTGTCACCCCAGTTCTGAGAGATCCCTTAATGAGTCAATCGATTCACCCAGGTGGTCCCCCCTCCTCCCCTTCCATCACAGATGGGACACGCAGGATGCGTAACTGATCGGTGATACACACTCATCCTATCCTTTCTGGGGCAAAAGGCACATGTGTTCAGGGAGACACACGTGTTCAGGGAGACACGTGTGTTCAGGGAGACACGCGTGATCAGGGCTAGAGCGTTCCCGACCAGCTCAGTCCTCTGACGTGAGCCAAGAAGGAATGAAATGTAACAGAAAGAGTGACTGCCCGGCCAGTGTGGCTCAGTGGTTGGGCATTGACACATGCAGGTGACAGTCAATCAATATCTCTCTCTTATCGATGTCTCTCTCTGTCTTTCCCTTCCTCTCTCTCTAAAAATAAATTAATAAAAATATGTTTTACCCGAAACCGGTGTGGCCCAGTGGATAGAGCATCGGCCTGCGGACTGAAGGGTCCCAGGTTCGATTCCCGGTCAAGGGCATGTACCTGGGTTGTAGGCACATCCCCAGTGGGAGGCGTGCAGGAGGCAGCTGATCGATGCTTCTCTCTCATCAATGTTCCTAACTCTCTATCCCTCTCCCTTCCTCTCTGTAAAAAATCAATAAAATATATTTTTTAAAAAAAACACTAAAAAAATTGGGTGCCAT
>NW_006283122.1:35651-37211 GCF_000327345.1 Myotis davidii
GATGAGAGAGAAACATCGATCAGCTGCCTCCTGCACGCCCCCCACTGGGGATGTGCCCGCAATCCAGGTACATGCCCTTGACCGGATTCGAACCCGGTACCCTTCAGTCCGCAGGCCGACGCTCTACCCACTGAGCCACTCTGGTTAGGGCTGTAGCATCTTTCTATTCCTCTTTGGACAGGGGCCCAGTGTGGCCTATTCATGAAGGAGAAGGGGCTAACCGTTAACCACCTCTGACCAACTTGTCATAGCGGCCGAACGCCTGTGGGTGTCTCCCCCATGGACCCCAAAGCTGGGCCCACAAACCCAGGCCAATGTTGGCACCCACAGTCCCAACAGGGACATGGCTCCTCGTTTCAGCAAAATGCTCATTGTCCGACCGGTCGCTATGACGTGCACTGACCACCAGGGGGCAGACGCTCAGCTAGAAGCCGGGCTCAGGGCTGGCGAGTGCCGTGGTGGTGGTGGGCACCTCTCCTGCCTCCAGCACATCCCCTGAGGGGCTCCCGGGCTGTGAGAGGGCACAGGCCAGGCTGAGGGCCCCCCCCGCACCACCACCCAAGTGCACAAATTTTGTGCATCGGGCCTCTAGCTTTTCATAAAAGTGACCAGCCCAGCCCTGCTCGTGTGGCTCAGTGGTTGAGCTTCGACCTATGAACCAGGAGGTCCCGGGTTCGATTCCCGGTCAAGGGCACATGCCTGGGTTGCAGGCTCGATCCCCAATAGGGGGCGTGCAGGAGGCAGCCTATTGGTGACTCTCTCTCATCATTGATGTTTTTCTCTCTCTCTTCTCTCTGAAATCAATAAAAAATAATATTTTGAAAGTACACATACCTTTTCCTCCCCTCGTTTCCACCTGAAGGAGCTTGAGGGACACACAGGTGTCCAATAGCAGCTCGGTCCCCCGGGAGCTGGTACCCAGACGGGCGGCCACTGCATCCGATGCCAGTGGCCCCGGGGCCTCCGCGAGGACCTCAAACACTCCCAGCTCGCTCGCGGCAAAGAGAACCTGGGAAGAATTGAAAGCAGGGAGTCAACGGATCGTTGTACAGCTGTGTTCATGGCCGCATGGCTCATAGCAGCCAGGAGGCGGGAGCTACCCAAGTGCCCATCGATGGATGAGTTATACAGGGTCTGTCCAGAGTGGAATAGTATGCAGCAAGGAAAAAGGACCGGCATTCTGACACCTGGTACAACACGGATGGACCTTGAGGTCACGAAGTGACGTAAGCCAGACACGGAAGGACACATCCCGTAGGATTCTACTTAGATGAGGTCCCTAGAGTCACAGATTGGCAGAGACAAAGTCGATGGTGGGCGCCAGGGGCTGGGGGAGGGGCTGAGCAGTGAGTGTTCAAGGTGGACACAGTGTCTGTAGGGACCTGAAGCCGATGGGCGTGCAGGAGGCAGCCGATCCATGAGTCTCTGGCATCATGGATGTTTCTCTCTCTCTTCCTCTCCCTTCCTCTCTGAAATCAATTAAAAATGTATTTAAATAAAAAATAAAAAATGCCCTGACCGGTGTGGCTCAGTGGATAGAGCGTCGGCCTGCGGACTGAA
>NW_006283122.1:41044-41630 GCF_000327345.1 Myotis davidii
GTACCCTTTTATGTAATGATGTTTACTTTGAATTTATATTAGTTCACACAAACCCTCCATCCATGCTTTTGTTCCGGCCTCCGGTCCAGTTTAAGAACCCACGGTGGCCCTCGAGTCAGAAAGTTTGCCCACCCCTGCGATAGGGGCAATCAGGCTAGTATGGGAGCAGTTAGGAGGCAGCGTTCAGGATTGTGAGAGGGCGCAGGCTGGGCTGAGGGACCCCTCGCCCCGACCCCTCCTACTAATTTCGTGAACCGGGTCTCTAGTATAAATATATTTAAAGGAAAAAAAAAAAAAAAACTAACCCCGGCAAATTAGGCTTCTAGGAAAAGCAAGTGATTCCTAACAGTTTCAAAGACACTGACGGAGGCTCGGGTGAAAGAACTACAACAAATCAAGCAGAACAGTTCATTGGAAAAGTTTATTTCACCATAAAAATGCAAACGCCCTCTCCCCAAACCAAACGGAACAGCCGCGACCGAGGATGCGCGCGCCTCCCGGGAGAGGCCGCCGATTATAAAAGTGGAACGAGGCGGCGGCCTCAGGTCGGTGCGAAACGTTTCCGAGTAAAAATAATTTAGCAAAA
>NW_006283123.1:0-505 GCF_000327345.1 Myotis davidii
GCCACGCCCCCTGCCCAGTGGGGCTTGACAGGGACCTGAGGCCATGCCCCCCCACCCAGAGGGACTTGACGAGGGTGGGGCTGGCCGTGTCTGGGTCTCCTGCATTTTCAAAGCGCATGCAGGTGGTGGGCGGGGACTTGACTCTGGGTCCCGTGGTGCACTCCAGACTCTGACAGGAGGGAGATTTTCATTTACATTTTACTAATTTTCTTTCATCTTTTCTATTATAGAGAAAGGGCAAATAGCAATATTAAAATATTTATTTTAATTAATTCCCTTTTAACATACACGAATTTCGTGCCCCGGGCCACTAGTCTATTATAACTAATAATACAAATTTTCCTAAATACCAAAAGCAATGTTTTAAATAGTAAATAGACATAGTAAAAATAATAATTATAGCATTACATATATGGGGGCGGGGGGTTTGAAAAGGAGTGATCTCCAGGATTTATAAAGTGTAAAAAGCAAGGTACTAAAGAGAATGTGTAATATGCTACCTTTT
>NW_006283124.1:0-320 GCF_000327345.1 Myotis davidii
CCCCCCCGGTGTCTGTGTCCATTGGTTAGGCAGATAGGCATGCGGACAAGTCCTTTGGTTGATCTCTCCCCCCTGACCCCCACCATCCCCTGCCTTCTCATTTATGGAATATAAAGAACAACATAAAATGATGAATAAATACAAATACATTTCATTTTCATTTTTTTTTATTGATTACAGAGAGGAAGGGAGGCGGAGAGATAGAAACATCAATGATGAGAGTCTTTGATCTGCTGCCTCCTACACACAAGCCCCCAACTGGGAACCCAGCCCCGAAACCTGGGCACGTGCCCTTGACCGGGAATCGCACCCTGACCTCC
>NW_006283125.1:0-1513 GCF_000327345.1 Myotis davidii
TCAGTCATGGATTTGAGGGCCCGTGTTTCCCTGGTTCAGCACATACTTACCGTAAAGATAGTCACTTTCTCCAAGTTCCTTGTATTCCTACCCCCACCCTCCAAGTCAAGAGGTGTCCTCCTCCTGCCTCTGCCTTCATGCAGCAGCTGGAGGAAGTTGTAGGACTGCAGGTGGGACCGTGTGTGCACCAGGGCCTGGGGCCTGAGCCTGCCTGCTCTCCAGGCCTGGACCCACACTCCCCCTTCCTCCATGTGGCCCATGCTGGCTTCCTGGCCATTCTTAGAATTTCCACAACATTTCTTCGTCTCAGCACATGCCATTCCCTGAGCTAGAGGTTGGTGCCTTCCCACCTTTCAGGTTTCTGCTGTCAGTGTCACCTGTCTGGGTAGTGACCCTGTGTCCTCAAGTGCAACCCCGCAGTCTGTCCTTGGAGTCCGCCCTCGGGTCGTAATTAGAGTCCACTTGTCTTCCTCTGTCTCCCCTGGCCGCACGTGGGCCCAGGAGGGAGGGGCCATGCCCTGTTCTCATTGCAAGAGCGATGACACCCAGCATAACCCTGGGACATAGGAGGGCTCCAGTGTTTAAATCTGTGCAAATAAACGGGTGACGTAAAGAAACAAGGGCACCCACAGAGGTGTGATAACTGCCGTGACGGCATCAGCGATGAAATGTAGGATGACACCAGTGCGGACAGACTCCCAGGAGAGGGATCAGATTCCGTCAGGATGGCTTAGACATGCTCTGAAGAGGTGCCGTGTGGCTGAGACCCGAGAGCTAATGCTGTAGCCACCACATGTTTCAGGCCCAGGCTGGTCCTGCAGGCAGGGAGGGTCCGTGGCTTCCTGACTGTTGTGCCCGAGGCTGATGGCTGATCCTGGCAGAGACTGCAAGTCCCAGCCCAGCCACGTGGGCTCTTTCTGATGATCTGCACCTCCCTCGCCAAGATGGCGCTGGGAACGTGGAGTTAAAGGCGAGAAACACACACCGACTGGTGTCTAGGGGAGGCCAGTGCCAGAGTCCTGGCCATCTTCAAAGTGTGGTTATTGGAACAGGTCACCCTGGGCTTCACTCCACTTCCCTGCTGGTGGGAGAAAAAACTTTTCACACAAGACAGGGGTCGTGCTTTGGAGCCTTAAAAAGACAATGTGGTCGTCAATGACAACAGCTCTGCCTCCTGTGTGGCCGCTAGCCAGTCGCCTACCTGCCCTTTCCTCAGGCTCCTCACCTGTGAGGAGGGACTGACAGCTGTCCCCACCTGTGTGCTTTGTGGAAGGGTTGACGTGCTGGTGTGAATGGCTGGCCAGCTGGGCCTCCAGGACACCGCCTGCACCTAGGGTGGACTGGAGTGCTGGCCGTCCGGCCATGCCCTGCTGCTTGGCACATCAGTGAGCAGCTCTTCCCAGGGGTCAGGTCTGGGCGATGGCCGGGCTCAGGTGGGTGAGCTGGCCAGGTCTCAGCAGGCTCTTCTCCACAGGGATGCTGTGTGCCAGGAGGCAGTGAGGAGCTGGTGCAG
>NW_006283126.1:0-303 GCF_000327345.1 Myotis davidii
GCTTCTCAGGTGGCCCTGGTCACTTGCCTTCTGGTCCGGTGTCAGTGGCTGAGCTGGCATCATCAATGGAGGCATGATCTTCAGCTACTTGAACGTTGGGATGAGCTGTTCTCCAGGGTGCATAGTCATAAAGCACCGCTCGCTCTGGCACCCAGATGGGGTTTGGAGTGCTTCTGGTAAGACACAAACATGGTCTCTTCCCCACATCATTACTGGATCCGGCCCTCTTCACTGCCCTTTCTGTAAATACTTCCATCGTAGTCAAAACAGTTTATGTGGAAACAAAACAATCTATGAAGTAAC
>NW_006283127.1:0-283 GCF_000327345.1 Myotis davidii
GAAGATCCCGCTGCGTCCCTCCCACCCACTCGCTCCCACTCTAGGTCCACCGCCAGCTTCGGTTTTCTGGACAAACTTTGAGCGATGGTGCCCCTCCATCCCTTCTTCACCCCCAGAGTCCGTGTTTCGGCTTGAGGAGCTGAGCCAGCGCGGGGAGGGTGTGGGAGGAGCCGGGGCCCTGAGATTTCCCGGGCTCTGATTGCCTGGCAATGGCGAGAAGCAGAACAGCCCGCCCAGGATCTGAGCTGCAGGGCAAACAGCCCACCAGCGCGGCCCCAGGGCG
>NW_006283128.1:0-260 GCF_000327345.1 Myotis davidii
GCAGAGTGGGAGAGCTGGCAGAGAGTGGAGCCATGTTCCCCAAGCCACCAGACATAGAGCAGAAAGGGAATGCTGGCAGCTTGGAGGACTTGGCAGAATGAGAGGCCATGGGACAGAGAGAGAGCAGGGAGGGAAAACCAAGAGCACAGGGAGCACCAGGAATTATGGGAATTGTAGTTTTGGTGGCAACCCCAGGACCGGAAGCAGAAGCCCAGAGTGCGGGAAGTACCAGGAATGCGGGGAATCATAGTTCTGGTGGA
>NW_006283129.1:0-536 GCF_000327345.1 Myotis davidii
TAGCCTATGTCAAAGATTTATTTATGTTTTCATATAAAATTACTTCAAAAGGCATTGTGGTGACTAACTTTCACATATCTTGATGTCAAGAATTATACAAAATTTTGTATCTCCAATCCTTGGCATAGCGCTTGATATATATCAGGTACAAATGAAAAAAAATTACAATGAGATAGAAATGGGTAGAAAACAATAAAAAAGTATCAGCTTAAGAGAGTCAATAATACTTTAAATATATTAATACCAACAGATAAAACTGTTGAGTGCTTATTATCGAATTTTTCCTCAATAGCAACTAAGATTATAGGGCCAGTTAGAGATTAGAGTGAGAATCTGAGTACAATTAGTTTGATCTGAGAAAGCTATGACTAACAGAAACTGATATACACATGCATACTGTACACACACACACACACACACACACACACACAATACATCAGGTACATCAGATAAAATATAAAGTGGCTTTACTCAGCCTCATCTGTTTTCTTTTGTATTGGTCTCATTTCCTTGGAAAGAATAATATAAATGTTACT
>NW_006283130.1:0-259 GCF_000327345.1 Myotis davidii
CATATCTGTGTGTCCAAGAGTAAAAACTGACAGTTCAACTGAACTTTTTCAGATAAATAAGAGTCAAGTTGAGGCTCTTATGAAGAGATTAGTTTTCAATTTGTGAGAAGGATAAGCTTGTACATTGGTCTTCACGTTGCTAGGAGAAGGAGTTTGGATGAAACTTGGGTTTTATAAGCCGGGGTTCTGCTTTGCCCATGGCGTTCACTCAGCTGCCATGATTTGTGTTTTCAGCTGCCATGATTTTGCAGCCTTTAGG
>NW_006283131.1:0-370 GCF_000327345.1 Myotis davidii
TTCTTGATGCCCTCTGCAAGGACAAGACCCAGCGTGAAGCGGGTCTGAGGCCTGCTGAGATCCCCAGGATGGACACCAGCAAGTCCGTGCGTGCAGCTAGGCTTGGACAACCTGGCTAGGACCTGGCTACGCTGGTGATCAATTGATGAAGGCTGTCTCTGTGTCATTCCTTCCTTGCCAACCCGGTCCACACCTTTGGGAATCCCTGGACCTGCTGGGCTGGACCCCAACACAGCAGAACGCGCTCATCGCCAGGGCCGGGCTGGGCCGGCCAAGGTCTTCCTCGGGGAGGTGGTGGAAGAGGCCCTGGACCTGTGAGACCTGGAGGGAAACGATGCCCCTGCAACCCCAGCATCTCATGGAGGCCGTG
>NW_006283132.1:0-583 GCF_000327345.1 Myotis davidii
TCTCTGTAAAAAATCAATTAAAAATATATATATTAAAAAAAAAGAAAATATAATTATGGAATTAATCCACAAACATGCATAGAATACAGGAAGTTTTACAGAGACCACTAAGACTTCAGAAACATGGAAGGGAAGATGAAGAGTAGACCCATTGTGCACAGAAAGGTGCTTCCAAGTACAGCTGACACATAAACAAGTCATCTGACAATGGGCATTAGTCATGAGCCCCGTGGGGAGGCGGAGGTTTTTGTCCCACTTCCCCATCTGTGTGTGTCACTGTGGGAATCAGTATTTTCTCCAGCCATACAGTAATACTCAGCCTCGTCCTCAGGCTGCAGCCCCGAGATGGTCAGGAGCCCCGCATTGGCCGAGGCGTCTTTGGATCCAGAGAAGCGGCTGGGCCCCCCGGAGCCCTGAGAAGCGGCTGGGGACCCCGGAGCCCTGGTGCTTACTTGACTCTCTGATTTATTAGAGGAGGTACCGGGGAGGGCTCCCTGGCTTCTGCTGGTACCAGTTTATCCAGTAATCACTGATAGTATAGGAAGCGCCACTCAGGGTGCAGGTGAGCCTGGCTGTGGCTCCC
>NW_006283133.1:0-969 GCF_000327345.1 Myotis davidii
GGGAAAGAGATAGAAACATAAATGTAACAGATAACCATTGGCTGCATCCTGCACGCTCTAGCACTGGGAACTGAGCCCTTAACCTGGGCATGTGCCTTTAACTGAACTCAACCCAGGACCCTTAAATCCGCAGGCCAACACTCTATCCACTGAGTCAAGCCAGTTAGGGCTATTGGACATTTTTGTTTCACTGATATGTAGAAATTCTAAAACATGATCTTTGTCCCTCTCTCTGGTATAATTATTTCCTTAGGATAATGTCCTAAAAATAGAATATGATTTCACTGATATGTGGAACCTAATGAACAAAATAAACTAACAAAATAGAAACAGACTCATAGACACAGAGGCCAGACTGACAGCTGTCAGAGGGGAGGAGGCTGTGTGAAAAATGAAAAGGGATTAAACAACAAAAAGAAAACATCATAGGCACTGACACCAGAATAGTGATTACTAGAGAGGAAAGGGGGTGGGGGGAGGTAGAACAGGGTAAAGTGGGGATAAGTGGGGATGGAAGGATAGTTGACTTGTGGTGGGTGGTGAACACACAGTACGATGTTCAGATGATGTATTATAGAATTGTGCACCTAAAACCAATTTTATTAACCAACCAGTGGCCCAGTGCACAAAAAATTGTGCACTCGGGGGGGAAGGAGGGGTCCCTCAACCCGGCCTGTGCCCTCTCGCAGTCTGGGACCCCTCTGGAGATAACGACCTGCTGGCTTAGGCCTGCTCCCGGGTGGCAGAGGGCAGGCCCAATCTCTAGGTGCAGCCCCTGGTCGGACTCAGAGCAGGGCCGATTGGGGAGTTGGGGTGCCACCCCTGTCATGCACAGAGCAGGGCGGATCAGGAGGTTTCGATGCCACCCTCAGTCAAGCTCAGGGTAGGGCCAATTGAGGGGTTGGGGCACCACCCCCTGGCACACTCAAAGCAGGATCGATGGGGAGGTTGAGGCGCCACCCCCTGTCA
>NW_006283134.1:0-577 GCF_000327345.1 Myotis davidii
CCAGCAGGTGGACATCCCCCGAGGGGTTCCAGAATGTGAGAAGGGACAGGCCAGGCTGAGGGACGCCGCCCCCCCAGTGCACAGGGCCGCTAGTAAGTAGGTACATAATTATCCCCATATTAAAGAGGAAGAAAGTGAGATGCAAAGAGATTCAGTGACATGTTTCAGTTTATACAGCTGGTAGGTGAGACCCAGGAAGTAGACACTAGACCAGGGATGGACAAACTTTTTGACTCGAGGGCCACAATGGGTTCTTAAACTGAACTGGAGGGCCGGAACAAAAGCATGGATGGAGTGTTTGTGTGAACTAATATAAATTCAAAGTAAACATCATTACATAAAAGGGTACGGTCTTTTTTTTTTTTTTTTCAAAGTAAACATTATTACATAAAAGGGCACGTTTTTGTGTGTGTGTGTTTTTTTTCTTTAGTTTTATTCATTTCAGATGGGTGGGCCATAGTTTGCTCACGGCTGCTCTAGACCTTGTACTTATAACCCCCAAGTTGCACTATCTCTCAGGGAGTTAACATTAGAGTGTGCACCTGCGTTTGGATATGCACAGCAAGTATCTGGATAT
>NW_006283134.1:919-9102 GCF_000327345.1 Myotis davidii
TACATTAGATTGATTTTTACTGCTTTGTACAGTATGCCATTTTATGAGACACACATCAAACTCATTCAAATGGCCAGTCATTTAGCTGTCTGTTTGGTGTACATACGCATTCTGTCATGTACTGTGAGCAAAACACAGCCGAATTTAATGAGGCTGCTGTTTATAATTTAAGAGAGGGACCTCCAAATGACTCCTTTTTGGTACGCTTCTAAAAAGGTCAGGCACCAGCATGTTTTACCAAATAAAACTCAGGTTTGAAGAATATGCCTTCTAAATTGATTTTTACTACCTGGGCTATAATAAGTTTTACAGGGCTTCTTTGTTAAATTGCCCTGACAATTTCCATTTCCAGTTGCCTCAATCATATTAACAGAAGGTAAAGTTCACAAAGAGTAAAATATGTCACTGCACTGCATTTGGGCTTGGGAAATAGATCACACAACTGACAAACATACCGACATAATGTTTGGCATTCCCATTCTTGTTTGGCTTGGCATTGCTCACTCAAGGCGGGACAAGATGCCCTACCACAAGCGGAAGTATTTCATTACTCAAGACATAAAACACGTCTGCGCCAACGACTTGACAAAGCCCATTAAATACGTATATATATTTTTTAAAAAGGATGGATTTTTTTCTGCCAAAGAAAGGCAGAAAGGTCAGGGGTGTGGGGTAGAAAATATGTGTGTAGAAACATTAGTTCTTGTCTACTTAAAACAAGAGTAGAATTCCACTAGAATGTATGAATCCTCTACAGAATCATTTCTCCTAAATGATGATGCCTATGTACAGCTGTGCTCGGCAAGAGTAGGGGCAGAGAGTATTTTCTGAGAAATTAAAATAAGGTCAGATGGTTTCTGAAGGTTCGTTAATGAAAGATCCATAATCTACCACTTGTTTTATGAGTCAGCATGTATTTCTTGAGCCCTTCTATACCAGCCATAGAACTAACACAAAGGGGGAGACTAGAAGTTAACAGCCAACGTAAAAATGGTTTTAGTCTTTTGACATGATAATTATAGGAGCCTGAGAAGGTTCAAGAAAGAGCCATGATGCCCTAACCTTTTTGATTCAGTGGATAGCATCGGTGGCCTGCAGACTGAAAGGTCCGAGGTTTGATTCCGGTCAAGGGCATGTACCTTGGTTGCAGGCACATCCCCAGTGGGAGATGTGCAGGAGGCAGCTGGATTGCTCTCTGTAAAAAATCAATAAAATATATTTTCAAAAAAGAAAGAGCCATGAGTAGAGGTACTGTCCCTCAAAGTGGTCATGAAAGAAGTGCTATCTACTCAGAGATCTGAAAAATGCTTTTGTGTATTCCTTCACCAGGGGGCATCTAGGTGGGTGGTAAGGACGAATTTTATGCATAAGCCTAGATTTATGAAAAGAACATGAAAAATTGCGGTGACCGCTGTATGAAACTTTATTTCTTATGGGCATTTATCCTTATATTAGTGTTCCCCTGTTCTCTAGCTGATGGTTATGCATAAACCTGTCATATTCGTTCTACACTGTACATGCACTAATGTTAAGGTCCATATGTATCTTGAATCCACTTTTATCAGTTAATTTTCCATCACTACCATGGTGGCTGTCCTCAGATCAAGAAAATTAATCATCTAGAAAATATTTAAAATAACATTTTAAAAAAAAACTTCTTCTAGAATAGGCCTTGACTCAAAGTAGCATTGATGTTTAAAAATTTATATGTCTGCTCCTGAGAGGAAAGTAAAATGTTTATAGCTGCAGACATGCAAACTGGCTTAGGTCAAGTAAAGAGAAAAGCTCCATGTGCGGCTCAAAGCAAACACACTCTAGCGATTCTTGGCGACAACATGGGTTCAAGAACAATTCATTTTCCTTATTTGTGCTTCTTACCTCTGATTAGATGCCACCTGACATCTGAACAGAAGGAAAGCTCTGCACATCTTGATGTTGACATGTACACATCCTACATCAGAGTCTGAGTTATCATGCTTAGCAAAAATTCTCAACGAGAAGTGTTCCTTCCAAAACCTCCCCGTTCAATCAGTCACCCATTAACTCAACAAATATTGACTCATCATCAGAAAATATGCCAGGACTTTGGCTAGGCACAGGAGCAACAATAGGCTCCCTATCCTCCAGGGTCTGTAGTGTGAGATATGAAGTGCTGAGGATTTTCCCTTGATAGGCACTGGTATGGCTTTTGTATTATTATACTTGTAGTCAGCATACTGACATACTTCCACCCCTCTTGGAAAAGAGTTCCTGACCCAACCACCACACTCTACCCCCACACTGTCTGTCACTCAGACTCCCTGGTTACACTGACTCCTCTTCTGGGACCCCTAGAATCATCTTGTAATTCAATTAATACCTGGCACGGGTAAGGGGCATCCACGGCCCCCTCTCCAGCTCTGTGGTCAGGGTCTGGGATTCATGGTGAGTGACAATGACATGCTGGCAATTAAATATCATGACTGTCACTCTGCAATACAGGCCAACACTCCAGCCCAGTCTCCAGACTAGGGCCACCTATCTGAGGAGAATTTACAGAACAAAAATGCAGAGGCAGCATTTAGAGACTTACAGCAATTTGACAGATTGGTTATATGTCAGTTAAAACTAATAATGATAGAAATGAAGCTTATATTTTATATGGCCCTGCTTTCTTTTATTTCATTTTTCTGAGTATGCTTCAGAGAATGTTTATGAAGAGTATGATTAAACACAAAGAATACATAAATCAAGCATTTTATTTGCATAAAAGAAGACCCCTAGCTGCCCTTTAACAGTCTCCCTTACCCAAGCAAGGAAGGCCAGTGACATATTCACACACAAAATATGCTGCTAAGCACACTGAATGTTTACCTTAGTTCAGGGATCATTTGCATCTCCTGCCTCACAACTATTCTGGGTTAAAGTATAAATTAAGCAGTGCTTTTCCTAAGCAGTTCAGATGAATGGATAAGTAGCTTGTTGTAGCGTTGTTTGTATAAAAAACATGTATGAAACCTAGATTTTTGAGTGTAGGGGATTTGGGGATCTGGGTGAAAAAAGTGAAGGGACTAAGCCAGCCGTGGGCAAACTATGGCCCGGGGGCTGGATCCCGCTCGTTTGAAATGAATAAAACTAAAAAAAAAAAAAAAAAAGACCGTATGCTTTTATGTAATGATGTTTACTTTGGATTTGTATTAGTTCACACAAACACTCCATCCATGCTTTTGTTCCAGCCCTCTGGTCCAGTTTAAGAACCCATTGTGGCCCTCGAGTCAAAAAGTTTGCCCACCCCTGGACTAAGCAAAAAGGAAATAAAACCAACTCAGACACAGACAACAGTATGGCAATTACCAGAGGGAAAGGGAGTAAGGGGAAGTAGAAGAGGGTAAAGGGAGGACACATGATGATGGAAGGAAACTTGACTTTGGGTGGTGAACACAAAATACAATGTACAGATCATGTGTTACAGAATTATACACCTGAAGCCTATATCAGTTTGTTAAACAATGTCACCCCAATAAATTTAATGAATATAATAAGAAAATAAACCCTAGATGAATGACACCTCTAATTGAAAGACTACATTCTGTCATCCAAACAGTAACAGAACCAAATACCGATCCTGAGGCAATTAGCCTGGGAAATTTTCTGCAAAATTGTATAGTGTTGACTTGAAGCAGCATGCAATTCAGAAACAATGAAATTAAGGATGTAAGAAGAAATGAAGAAATATATCATGCCTCACCCCTTGATATTTCATTACCATTATCACTCTTACTTTTAAGTCATTTTTTCTCCAGGTAATTCTCAATTATTTTCTTGGAAAGATTTGAATTTGATTTTAACTGAGGGTACTCTATCCAATATTAAAATACATTCACAAAAATGAAAAACTTTAAAAAATTATTTAATAATATCTTGGAAATGTAAGCAATACAGCAATTCTAGAATCCCAAACAGGATGCCTGCCATTTCCCAACACAAATTAGCACACAAACTTTAATATTGAGTCAAGGTGTGAAAAGAATGTTATTTTTTCTCTTTCAGATTATCATATATATTATATACTATATATTTGGGAGAGAAATAGAGAGATAGAAACATCAATTATAAGAGAGAACCATCAATCAGTTGCCTCCTGCATGCCCCCTACTGGGGATCGAGCCCACAACCTGGCCATGTGCCCTGTCAGGGACTTGAACCAAACTGTGACCTCCTGGTTCACAGGTCGATGCTCAACCACTGAGCCACATCAGCTGGGCTCAGATTATTTTATTAATTTACCTTGTATGATTTGCCTACTGCTTTGATTGACTATTAAAGAATAGGTGTGTTTCACATGAATAACTTAGCCCTAATATAGTTGCGTCCCCACCACAATTTAAAGAAAAAAATAACATATGATGGGTAGAATGTTTTCTCTCATGTATTTTTCCTTAAACACTGACATCAGCAACATTTGTCTGCACGCGAGCTCTAGAAGATGAAAGAATGAATAAACAAATAGAAAAGGAATAGTACAGAAAAACTCAGAAACAGATGTGTTTACTCTGGCTGTTGTTTTTTCTCAGGTCCACTTACGCCTGGTTGTGATTTTACACTGCATACAAAAAAAATACAGTCATGCGTTCTGCTCATAAAATCAACCCCAGTTCTTATAAGAAATTACACACGGCAGCTTCACATGGAGCTTTGTACTTGAGAAAAGATTCCTATAATATGAGCAAACCACTCCAGCTCTGAGGCGAAATTCTATGTGCTACTGAAATCCTCTGGGGTCTAGTAAGACTTATGTTGAGGTTCAAAAGAAGTTAAATACACTTAAAAACCCTTGAGAACAAAATCCTTTGGTGTGCAAATGGCATGGCCAGAATGTCTATCAGCTTGTAATCCAAGTACTGATCCACATGCATTTACATACACTTTGATGTGAATCAGATTCCGATATAGTCTTTAACCATCAGTTGCAGGACCAGCCAAAAGGAATGCTGCCCTAACACCATTGAGTTTGTGTTGAGCAAAAATCAGAAGTGAGAAAAGACAGTCATCCTTGACCTAATTTATCATTATGCAACCCAAAGATATCAGACACAGATATTTCACAACCTAGTAGTATTGAAGCATGATTCAACACAACTATTTCCCAAGAAAGGTAAATTATCATATATTGTAAACTGAGTTTCACCAAAACTAGTAACTCCCGAGAAACTTACACACTGCCACAAAGCAACAAGGAAACCTATGTTGTTTTATATATTAACAAAACCAGAAAAAAAGGAGATAGCAGTCCTAACTGGTTTGGCTCAGTGGATAGAGCGTCGGCCTGAGGACTGAAGGGTCCCAGGTTCGATTCTGGTCAAGGGCGTATACCTTGGTTGCGGGCACATCCCCACTAGGGGGTGTGCAGGAGGCAGATGATCGATGTTTCTCTTTCATCGATGTTTCTCTCTATCCCTCTCCCTTTCTCTCTGTAAAAAAAAATCAATAAACATTTTTTTTAAAAGGAGACAGCAGAAGACCTTATACCACAAAAACTGCTACAGCAGACCAGCTCCTCACTAGTTATTTCAACATCCTTGGAAGTGCAATGGGCATGGTAGCAGTATTAGCATAAAAGACACAGATCATCAAAGCCTGTACACTGGACATCATGCATTATGCCCATCCATTAAAATTGGAATTGGGAGAATATTCAATACCATAGAATCTGAATTGCAAACCAAGTATAAGAGATCTCCATGCTTTATTCTTACTGGTTCATCAACTTGTGAAGCAATGTTCTATCATCTCCCATTTCTACTTTCTCTATATTCTTCTTGAATAACCCTTGTTATCTGTATCCAGTCTCAACCCCATTTTCTCTTCCACAAGGGTCTGCCATGAAGTACAAGAAGTACATAGATGGTTCCCCTATCCACACTGTATTCTGGAATCATCAGTGTGTAGAGTAACATAGAGCATTTGTGAATTCACTGCCTTTAGGATTCTGGAAAACTCAAAGGAATTCCTATAACATTACACATATTATTCTGCTGATTGAAATATAGAATAGTTTGGAGATGGGGACTTGCCTATATTAAAGCACAGTACATCATTACACTGGGGTATGGATCTTTGCACTCTTGGGTCAATGTTAACATTTCAACACGTGAAGTACTTTTAGTATTTTTCTTTAAGAATTTATATTTTGCACAGATGCTCCATTTAGTCCATAACTTGTTTTCTTGGATTGCAAATAAACAGAAGTAAATGAGGATAAACAATTTACAAAAACATAAGCAGAATATTTAAATGTTACAGTTAAATATTTAGAGAAGGAATAACACCATAATCTTCAATACAAGTTATAAAAACTAGCTATGGTATAGATGTAGTGTATGCATGGAGAGAAAGGGAGAGAAAGGGATAGAATAAACTAGAAACAGTAAAAGAGTCATTATAAGGTTTATTTCTGCTTTATTTTGGGGGGAGTATGTCAGCATAACCCAAAATACTTCCAAAAGAACCTGAGTTTTTCATTTATCATTATTTTCTACCCTTTCTCAAAAGACATGCTGGTAGACAAATGCCAGTCAAATTTCCAGTACTCTATTGGTCTCCCCTGAAGGGAAACTAATGTTCTCTATCTACTAAAATGGATCTTGAAAGAAAAAGGGAACAGAGGCATTTCCTGAAAAGTTCTAATATTCATAGTAAATGATTGAGAAGAAGCTTAATCAGATAGGATTTCAGAACTCTAATGGAAAGAAATTTCAATCATCAAAAATTTATTATCTGGGCTCATTTGCAGGGACTGCAGTACAATAAGTATTTAATCAGTTGGTTTCTATTTTTCAGTGGAATTAATTGTTCAGTCTCTGCAAGAGTGTTAACTTCTTGGAAGCCCATGATGAGCAATACAATATACACATGATGAATTATAGAATTGTATACTAAAACCTATATAATTTTATTAACCAATGTCACCCCGATAAATTCAATAAAAAGAAATAAGGTTTCTCAACCTCAACATTACCATAAGGTAAAGATAAAGATGAACCAGGCATGAACTCTGGCCCCAAGGTGAGTAGGTCATTGGACTATACTGACAAATGAAAATGGTATGAAGGCTTAAGATTGAACTGTGAAAGAAATTCAAAAAGAAAAAGGTATGATCAATTATTATTTAGTATGACATGTTATGCAGTGGTTCTCAACCTGTGGGTCGTGATCCCTGAAAATACATCCTACATATCAGATACTTACATTATGATTCATAAGAGTAGCAAAATTACAGTTATGAAGTAGCAACAAAAATAATTTTATGGTTGGGGGTCACCACAACATGAGAAATCGTAATAAAGGGTTGTGGCATTAGGAAGGTTGAGAACCACTGCGTATTAAAATGTTAGTTTCCAATAAGTCATCCTATAGTTTTCTATCACTTATAAGATGCAACATAATACATAATAGAAAGGTAGGTATCTATCTACATACGCAACTTATAAAAGTAGTAATCAAGGACAACAAAAGTGAGTTAAAATGCATTGATGACATTACATGGCCTGGAATACTCATTCTAAAATAGGGTTTCTCTATAGGTTAAAAGGGGATAAATGGTGATGGAAGGGGACTTGACTTGGGGTGGTAAGCACATAATACAATATACACATGATGAATTACAGAATTGTATACTAAAACCTATATAATTTTATTAACCAATGTCACCCAATAAATTCAATAAAAAGAAATAAGGTTTCTCAACCTCAACATTATTGACTTTTAGACCAAATAATTCCTTGTGTCGTGTGTGTCTGACTGGGAAGAGGTGCTGCTCTTTGTATTGTAGGGTGTTTAGCAGCTACCCTGGCCTCTACCTTCCCCCAGTTGTGACAACCAAATATGTTTCTAGATATTGCAGTTGAGAACCAGTGCTCTAAAGCATCTTTCAGATATTAGCTTAGATGCCACTACCTCCTGGAAAAGATTCCTGGATATCCCAGGTGAAATATATTGTCTCCACTATGTGCTGACAAAGTGGAGACATCGCTGATTAACTGTTCACCATGTATAACAATTACTTATTTACTTGTAAGTGTATTCCTATGGACTGTGAATCTATTTTGATCTGTAATTGTATTTTATCCATCATTAGTTCTCCTCATACTAGGTACCCTGTACATATATGTTGAGTAAATCAATGAAGGAAGGAAGGTAGGTAG
>NW_006283134.1:9414-13637 GCF_000327345.1 Myotis davidii
CAGTAAGATTTACAAAAGGAACTGCCATTTGAACCGTTCCTTGAAGGATATGTGAAAGTGAACTGTGGAAGGGGAATAGGAGGAGAAGGGTGGGAGGATTCAATGAGACAGAATGTGAAAGCATAGCACAAGGCTGCCTGATGCTCTACAGAAAATCAATGAATGCAAGCAATGAATTATAAATAATCAACACTATCACTGACAAAATTAACACATAGGAATAGGACATTAAGCAAAGTGACATCTGATTTAGTATCTTTCTCACAACTAAAAGATATTCACAATTCATTTTTACAGAATACTAAACTAATTAACAGTGTTATGAGAAAAATATGACAATAATAGTGTTAAAATGAAAAGATCCTTTTGCAATCTAGAATGTTGGCGACTTTAACATCTTGACGTTCTAGGTATAAAATTTTCCAGTGTATTGTATATTATGGTTAAATTCTTCCATTGGAGCATAATATGGATTAGCATGCAGTCTGGTTTATAAAGCCTTACTATTCCACTGTGCTAACAGTCCCTATAAGGGCTCCAGCCATCAGTTAAATAAATCATTTGGCTGGGAATGGAGCATTTACATATGCATGAGTTACTAATTTCTTGGACATTATAAGACATGAGGTGGTTTCCTGTGTGCTAGCAAATCCTGAGGTGAACCTTGATTGCCAAAATTGCACATTTTAAACATTAATTCATGGACCATTTTCTCCATCTAAGATATAATAACATTCTCTATCTGTAATTCTTCTGTCAAATGGACCTATCAGACATATATAGAACGTTCCATCCAACAGTAATGGAATATATATTCTTCAAGTGCACACAAAACATTCTCCAGGATAGATCATATGACTGATGACAAAATAAGTCTAATTTAAGAAGATTGAATCATGCCAAATATCTTTCCCAACCACAAAGTTATGAAACTAGAAATTAATAACAGAAGGAAAACTGGAAAATTCACAAATATGTGGAAATTAAACAATATACCACTGAACAACCAATGGGACAAAGAAAGAAATTAAAAGGGAAATGAAAAGACCTTTGAAGCAAACAAAAATGGAAATATCACATACTGAAATTTATTGGAACCAATAAAAACAGTTCTAAGAGAGAAGTTTATGGCAAACACATACATTAAGAAAAAAGAAAGATCTTAAGCAAACAATCTAACTATACACTCCAGGGAAATAGAAAAAGAACAAAATAATCCCAGAGTTAGTACAAGGAAAGAAATAACAAAGATCAGAGCATATATAAATGAAATGAAGACCAGAAAAAAACAATAAAGAAAGATCAATGAAACTAAAAGCTGGTTTTTGAAAAGCTAAACAAACGACAAATATGTAGCTAAACTAAAAAAAAAGAAGAGAAGTCTCAAATAAATAAAATCCTAAATGAAATAGGATTTACAAAAATATAAATGGGGATCATAAGATACTACTATAAATAATTATATGCCAATACATTGGATCACCTAGAAGAAATGGACAAATTGCGAAAAACACAGAACCTATCAAGATTGAAGCTTAAGTAAAATAGAAAATTTGAAAAGACCAACTAATTACTAGTAAGAATATTGAATCAGTAACCAAAAACTTCTCAACACAGAAAATCTCAGGACCAGATGATCCCTTGGCGAGTTCTATCAAACATTCAGAGAAAAATTAACACCAGCCTTTCTCAACTCTTCCAAAAACTTGAAGTGGCGAGAGAACACTCAAGTCATTTTACTAAGCCAGAATTATCCTGATAACATGCTCACTACAAACACTACAACTTCTTCTTCTATTTTCAATGGGATTATAATCTACATGTGACAAAGTGATGCTTATAATTAGGTCCCCTCACTTTACAACAATGGTGACCAGAGAAAGGATCTGCTTTCAATTTTAAGAACAAATTATTAAAGACATGAATGAAGACTGTTCATTATAAGATTTCTCCATGGTATATCAAGAAATGAGATACTGATTGAGATCAGCCTGTGGATGCATTCCCTTCAGAGAGGCAAGATGAAAGAGTTGGTATTTCTTGCAAATTGAAGAAAACTTGTATTACACACATACCCAAGGGCATTGGTTCTCAACCTTCCTAATGATGCGACCCTTTAATACAGTTCCTCATGTTGTGGTGACCCCCAATTTCATTGTTACAAATGGAACATAATTAAAGCATAGTGATTAATCACAAAAACAATATGTAATTATATATGTGTTTTCCGATGGTCTTAGGCGACCCCTGTGAAAGGGTCGTTCGACCCCCAAAGGGGTCGCGACCCACAGATTGAGAACCGCTGCCCTAGGGTAAAAAAAGTATCTCGTCACCCGATAGAGTCTCCAATTTATGACACAAATTAAGGTGAGTGTTTTGTTGATTTTTGTTTTTGTCAAATGCTAGGAAAGCAGCAAATTTTATTAGAGTACATGCCCACTATTTCACTCAAGAGGATACAGGGGAGTCCTTGCAGAAGTAGAGTGGTACTCACATTAAGTGGTACTCACTCAGATTAAGTAAATCATTTGGCAGAAGCTAATACAAATATAAGTTCAGAAGACTCTGCTTCAGAAATGTCAAATAATTAACAAAAAGGATTAAGACTTCCTGACAATTTCAATTTTGGGGTTTGAATCCTTGCATTGCCCAATCAGATCAGAAGAAAAAAGAGCCAAGGTGACATAGTTCAACAAAGCAGACTTTCACAAACATTTTACAGGCACATAAATGACCAACCACTAGTATTGCTTTTATTGACAACTTCAAAAATCTCAGTCACCAGGAAAATAATACTCGGTGTTCGTTAGAGATGTTCTGTTCCAAAGATGTTCAACAGGAGCACGTGACACAAACATTCATTTTAGAAAATGAGATAGCAAGGTTTTCATTACATGGCATCAGTCATCACGAGTAATGAACTGTTAAAACCAACATTGAACTGCCATTCTTTGGAATTAGTTATTTAATGTGCATTCCACAACAGCGGTGTATGTATCTTGTCATATCTTTACATCCGGCAATACAATAGAACAGCATAATTTGCAGTTAAATATTGAAAGAAAGTATTTACTGACTCAATTAAGATTTGGCTCATACGAAAAATGTACTCAGAGAAATGCACCATTAGAGTGACTGGAAACAAGAAAGCCCCCACATAAAACAAAGGGATAAGTGATTGTGGCATACCTCCTATTACTAAGAAGAAAGTACAGATATAGATATAACACAACCTAAACATGTGAACTCACTAAAAACTCCGCTCTATTTTGAATTACCAAAGACATTTTTCATAATAATCTCTTAAACATCTAATTTACTTTCATAATATCTTTTCGATTTCTGTTCAAATGTCACTTCATGCTGGCTCGACCTTCTATCTCCATCCTCGTCTTCTATGTATTTAGTATCCCCATCCTGCTTTATCTTTTAACCACTTCTTACCACCTAACATATCAATCTGTTTACTGTCTGCCTTCCACTAGTAGAATGTGATCATAAAACTTTGTTCAGTTCAATGCCATCTACATTAATAAAAGAGAAACATGCAAATTGGTGTCACTTTGCTACGCCCACCAGCCAATCAGAGTGCCTACACAAATTAACCCAACAAAGATGGCAGTTAATTTGCATATGCAGGCGCAGAGTGAAAATTGAAGGCTCCAGCTGGAATGAAGATTGAAGACTGAAGAGGGTTGGCTTCTCCGCTGCAGCTGGACCAAAGGCCTGGGTCCCGGGTGCCGGAGGAAAACCATTGCTGGCAACCAGGGGAAGGGAGGCCTATTGCGCGAATCTTTGTGCAACGGGCTTCTAGTATCTTTAGAATGTAGAATAATCTATTTTTAAATTTTCACCTCAGGAGATTCTTAGAGAGAAGGGAGAGAGGGAGGGAGGGAGAGAGAGGGAGAGTGCCTACACAAATTAACCCAACAAAGATGGCAGTTAATTTGCATATGCAGGCGCAGAGTGAAAATTGAAGGCTCCAGCTGGAATGAAGATTGAAGACTGAAGAGGGTTGGCTTCTCCGCTGCAGCTGGACCAAAGGCCTGGGTCCCGGGTGCCGGAGGAAAACCATTGCTGGCAACCAGGGGAAGGGAGGCCTATTGCGCGAATCTTTGTGCAACGGGCTTGTAGACTACACTAATAAAAGAGAAAGATGCAAATTGACTGTACCTTCACAACGGCCACCAGCCAATCAGGAGCAAGTATGCAAATTAACCCAA
>NW_006283134.1:13700-22498 GCF_000327345.1 Myotis davidii
AGAGGGAGAGAGGGAGAGAGGGAGAGAGGGAGAGAGGGAGAGAGGGAGAGAGGGAGAGACAGATGAATGTCCTGACAGCAGAATAATCTTGGTACACAGTAGGCTTTCAATGTGAGTTATGAAAGTAGGAGAATTAAAAAAAAAAATTCCAACCTAAGGCCATAGTTCTCATCTGCCTGGGAAATACTGGTATTTTTGAGTGTATATAAATAATAGTATATAGGCTTCTCTGATCTTTTTATCTTCTTGGAAAAGAAAAATACCTGAACTATACTCTTGGTATATTAGAATCTGAAGACAGCACTTACCCATCACTACTTCATGTCTCTCCCACCTGACCTCAAAAAGCAATATCTTTCCTATTATCCACTGAAGTTGCCCTTGAACAATGCCTCTCTCTTTCCTACATGAGAACCTTTGAGAAGCTTCCCTGTTTGGCTGGTTTACCAGTAGGCTCCACCCCATTGGAGTGACCCATGAACACAAGATAGCCTGTTTACTCTCATATACCCAGGAATCATAAAAGCAGAGACTGTAAATATTGCATTAGACCATAAGAGTCTGGTTGACAAAGCCTGGCACATGGCTCTGCATTGTGAAAAGTAGCTTTGCTAGACAACAAGCCACATCATGCAGATAGTGGTTGAACTTTTAAAAAAAATTTCTAGAATAATCTGTGTATTAGGCCCATCCTTCATTAATTTATACTACTAGAATGTAACTGTTAGGGTTATGCATTAACCACTGAGGTGATATATTTTAAAATTAACAGAATTTATTGTCATATATTCATTTACTTTTCGCTTTTTATTTCTTACAATATCAAGTGAAAAAAAAATCCACTCATTTCGATTTTTTTTTTTAACAAAGAGAACTACTATTATAGTCATTGACTTATAGGAGAGAATTCCTTTCTCTGGTTCCAATCTGGTTCGCTGCCCTAGTTGACCTGTGTGTGTTTTTATATTATCCCTGATGTACTTGACATTCTCTTGAACATGTGGTCTCTTTTTTATAATCACTTAAGTTTGATCAATTCTACAATATCCTATGGTGTGGTGAATCACCTTTGGTAATTAGAATGACAGTCCTAGTAGTAGACCTGACAAAACATTCTATAAAGGCCCTGTAAAGAGGGTGACTCCTCTGGGGGCCTTTCCTCTAGAAAGAGACATGTTTTTGTTTTTGTTTTTTTTTTACTTCTCTTTGGAACTGTCAGAAAGCAAATACGGAGGACTGCTAAGTTTGCGAGAGCTCAAGGCTTTGCGGATAATAATCGATAACTGTTCAATATATAGAATACTTCTAGGGCCTAGAAACTTACATCCAAGAAAACTCAGCTTCTAAAGCTGTACAGTTCTCCAGTGAGGCCTCAATGAGGCAATGGGGGATAATGGGCAAGGGAATTCTATTCCTCCCAACAGTATTTGATATGTACATCAAATAAGCAGTCAGTGATTTCCATTTGTTTCCCATTCTCTTTGTTCCTAAATAGCAGTCTTCCTTTAGTTTCATGTATCCTGTTGTTTCTCTATGATTCAAAATTATAGGAGTTCAGATAACCTGTCTTAGAAACATATTGGCTGCTAAACCTTAGGGGCATCCATGTCTGGGCCTGTTGGAAATGATGGCATCACTAGATATGATTAGAGGGTGAGGCGTTAAAGTAGGCTCCCCAAGGGAAGGAATGAGTGCATGCCACCCAGGATGTATAAATGGGAAGAATGGTGTTATTGATGTTTAATAGCCCAAAGATAGACTACTCTTACTTTTCTGTACTAGAGGCAAAGAAACTAAATTACTCATCATTACAGACTCTCTTGCAGCTATGAGAAATCCATGACTCAGCTTTGCACGTTGGTAGGTGAACACAAGTTCCTGAGTTAGAATTCTGGGAAAGCTTTTAAAATGACAGAATCAGCCAGAATGGTTCTTGAGCCTTTTGTCCTTTACTTTCTTTTTTATATTTTTGTTCAATGGATTGGGGTGACATTGGTTAATAAAATTATGTAAGTTTTAAATACTGGCAAAACTGGAGATAGAACAGCTGGAGCTTTAGAAAGCAACATATGATAATGTATGGATGAAAGCCACTAATAAAGAATGGCAAAGCAGCCTTGATTTTGATATTACCCCAAAGCCTTTGCCCTGAACTGCAGATCTATGGCTGTCTTATTCATAAGTAAGATAAACACTTAGAAGGTTAGGCTATTGTTAGCTGGATTTCTTAGCTCTCTTCTTTTCAAGTGTACAGAGACTTATTATTTAGCCAATGACTTCTTCTAAATACCAATTTGTCAACAAATAGGAATTAAACAATAAATCATCCAGTAAGTGATAATTGATTAGTAATGTATAACCATTAACATGGATGAACGTTTTCTGTATACTTGGCAAGAATAGTAACAGCCAATATTCTCAACCCAGAGCTGTAGCAATCCAAGGAGAAAGGTTAAATTTTAAAAATTCAGAAAAAGGAAGAAGTTAATTCAGTCTTGATTCTCTAACACCTAGTAAAGTGCCTGGCACTTAGCAGGCAAGAAACATGTTTACTAATTGATACTACTTATTATAGTCCTCAAAACACTATTTTGTAATAACATAACACTTAAAGCATATATGATAGAATGTTCAGCAACAAATGTGAATTTAATGCATAACAACATTTACTGAATAACTAACATTTACTGAATTTTGGTATAATGTAAGTACTATGCTAAATTCTTTGTGTGTTTTTAAAAATTAATTCTCATAGTAGTCTCATAATGTAGGTATTAATAGAGACTTTCAGAGATATTTAAATAATTTGGCTAAGGCCATAGAGCCAGGTGGTGTCTGAGCCAGTATTCAAGGCCAAGTTTCCCTCCCTCCAAACCTATGCTCTTAACCACTATGCATTACTAACATATTCTATATCTGCTCTCCTAAAAGAAACACATCCTTTGATCCCTCAAAACCCTTTTTGGCAGAACAGCAAGTATACAGAAAATGTTAGTCCATGTTAATGGTTATACATTATTAATCAATTACCACGTACTGGATGATTTATTATTTAATTCCTATTTGTTGACAAATTGGTTGAATTTTTCATATGCAGACATTGGAATAAGTTAGCTAAATAAAGTGATTCACTTGGAAGGTTTCATGCTCACTCTAGGTTCCTATTGGGAACCTAGATTATTTGCAGCATTTTTGCTTTAAAATCCAGGAGGTGTACCATCACAGCCTGCATAGTAGGATATTGATAAGAACAAGGATGCAGGAGGCAATTCACTGGACACTTAAATGGCAAAAAAATATAGTGCAGTCTCACACACCCTGCAGACTGCAGGTTTATATGATAATAAATAATAGCTTTCACCAGGACAAAGGGAAAAAATGCCATGAAATCCAATAGCTCAGTGAGAAATCTGCTAATACAGGTGGTCAAGCTTGTTCCATTTCATTGTCAAAGGGAGGCCATTTATTTGCTTCTGGGTAGTTAAATTACAGTCATTTACTGCTGAAAGTTTTCCAGTAGGCAGATGTGGATCTAAAGCCCAGAGCTCTGGGCTTTAGATCCAAAGTTTGTGAGAAAAAGGGGAATAAGAATTTATTCCACAGACAGCATAATTGGTAAAGTAGAAATCTTTCAGCAACTCTATAAGTAAAATAAAATAATGAAATAAAAGAAACAATGTCTTTAAACATTCCAGGTGGAACCTCCTTACTGTGTACATTGGGCATGAGCTACGAACCAAAATGCTAGCTCTCCTAAATAATTTCCTTAGAAACTCCTTAAAATATTTTCTCTTTGATAATTTCCTGCTTAGCTGAGATGTCAGTGATGGAGATGGGTATGTGTCTGTGTGTGAAAGAAAGAGAGAGGGAAGGGGGAGAGAGAGAGAGAGAGAGAGAGAGAGAGAGAGAGAGAGAGAGAGAGAGAGAATAGATTTCTTGTGCAGTAGAATGCTGAGAAAAAGAGGGGAAATATTCACAATGGCTCCTCGGTAGTTATAAAATTAATGGCAACTTTCTTTTTCTGTTGATCCAATAAATACCACATATGTATTCTCAGACCATTTGAAAACTGGAGATTATGCACACTGTATTCATTATTTCTAAATTGTCACAAACTAGTAATTTCCAAAATTTGGTAGTTTATCAATAAAATTGATCAAATATACAATTTTTATAAGCATTTGTAAATTTCTTGTAAATAAGTGTTTCCTTTAGGTCCCAATTTTGCATATACCTAACACCTACAGTTTTATCACTTGTTTCCTAGGTGTAAGTCACTGCTTCAGTCGCCAAGTAACTTAATTCTTTGCCAAGTAAGTTTTAAACCAAGACATGTACATAATTTTCTTATTAATTGCAAATATTAACTTCATCAATCTTAGCTTGTGACCAAATTCAAAGCTTCCATGCATAATCCAGATGAGGAATACATTACACAGCTGAAAGAATTCAAACTCTAATTTATATTGCCTTGAAAACAATTAATGAGTCATAAAGAGCAATGAGTCTATCAAAGTAATCTATATGTGCAGTGACCCACAACAAAAGGTTAACAGATATTGATGGTATCAGTTTGCTAGAAGACAACCGAAGATGAAGAAAACCAAATATCCCAAGTCTAGTTATCTGAACTTAAACAATGCAAAATGTTCTCAGTGAATGTTAGCCATCCTCACAAAATTCCAATGACTGAAAATTTGATGACTCTGTCATTATATCACTCAGCTGTTATGGCAATAATTAAGAGTGTGCGTATACATGCAGACGACATAAATGCATTTCAAGATCTGCTGGCTCTTCTACCTAACCTTTGAGAATTAGAGATAAACAAACTCAAACAGTAAAAATCAGAAAAAATATTTTAAAACTTAAGTTGCATGTAAAACAAATACAAAATGACTATTATTCTGAAGTAAATATGTACCAAACATCTTTATGTCATAAAATTTTTTAAAAATTTAGTTGGAAATACAGATTTACAGACTGTGGAAAGAACATATTGAGCAGTGGTTCTCAATCTTCTGGCCCTTTAAATACAGTTAGTTCCTCATGTTGTGACCCAACCATAACATTATTTTTGTTGCTACTTCATAACTGCAATGTTGCTACTGTTATGAATTGTAATGTAAATATCTGATATTAAGGATGGTCTTAGGTGACCCCCGTGAAAGGGCCATTCGACCGCCAAAGGGGTCGCAACTCACAGATTGAGAACCACTGATAGAGAATCCCATGTACCTCTCACCCTGTTTCCCCAATATTACATATTATGTAATAATAGTACAATATCAAAACCAAGAAATTGATATTAGTATAATATGTGTGTATTGTTTTGTGTCATTTTATCACACCTGTAGATCCTTATTACTATCACTGCGATCAGGATACAAAACTATTATATTTTGTTTTATTTATTTTCTTGAATATAAAAATGCATTATCATTTCAGATAAGGAAGTTCCAGACTATTTGTTCTACATACCAATAAATGAGTGTTGAAAATTATTGAAACCTTGGAAATTATCATCTAGTTAAACTCTACAAAGGCCAACATGAAATCCTAGCCAAACAGACAACAAACCCGTTGGTTAACCTCAGTTCCTTGCACAGAAGAAACATCATCATCATTCAGCAATCAGCTCTACCCAACATGAGACAGCAATTTTTCTCACACTGTTTATCAAAGACAACTAGCTGTGTACTGGACTACTCCAATACTATTTCCTGATGAAAGTCCACGACACACACAAACACACCACACACACACACACACACTACCTTTTATTTTTAATGTCATAAATAAAATTTTAATTAGAACCCCCACTACCTTTTTCAGGCAAACCAGAGCACCCCACAGTGCCCTTAAGTCACCAGTAACGTTACCATACCAAAAGAGCACACAAATAAACATACTCGAAAAAAAACAACTAAACCAGCCAGAGTCTTCTAAGCCAAACTTACTGTAGGGTTCCTTCTTTTCCCTACCAAGTAAATACCATCCAAATTGTTGCAAACTGCAATTCGGATTCGGCTGCCAGCGATGGAGAAATATATATGATCACAAAGCAAACAACCTAAAACCCCCCAGTCTTACCTTGGCCATCTGTGCCTGCACCCCATTGGCCTTGAGAGACGCTACCGCTTTCTGGGCGGCTGCGGGACTGTCAAAATCCACAAAACCGTAACCTGCGGAAACACAAAACCCCTGTTAGCACTCGCAAGTAGCTGGCTCGCCTCCACACCGAGGGAATGCGTGTTGGGGCTCTCACTTGCATAAACGCTCTCCATCTCTGGTCCTTACCGTGTCTGGGGAAAATCACAATATCATGAAAACAAACGCGGTGGGCATCTAGCAGCGGCACCTGAAGGCTGTGTCGGCCCGGACCCAGCAGCCTTTTTCTTGGCAGCCCCACGTGCTTCCCAGCCCACTTTCCCCTGGGCCCACGTGCTCCCGGGCGCTCACTCTCTGATTGGGGGAACCGAGAACATCTTTATCTCCACTCACGTGTCTGTGGGCAAGCAAAAGTCAGCCAGGTGCTCCTGGTCTCCCTCAGCGGTTAATTTGCAACCTAGCAGGGTCTACAGCAGTGGTTCGCAACCTTGGCTGCACATTCGGATCACCTGGGAATCTTTTAAAATCCTGATTTCTGGGCCTCATCCTCCGGGAATTCTGTTTCTTTGTTATGGGTGAGGCCACAACATTAGTAACAAAGAAACAGAATTTCTGGAGGATGAAGCCAGAAATCAGGATTTTAAAAAAATTCCCAGGTGATTCTAATGTGCAGCCAAGGTTGAGAACCACTGGTCTACATAGAAGAAGTCTGTGTACATCATTCTGGGGGTACCTATTTTCCATGAAGGGATGGAATGCTGGAGCTGTTATAGAAGAAAAACTTCTGATTTAAATAAATTCTTAGCCCAAGCCAGCATGGCTAGTGGCTCAGTGGTTGAGCCTCAACCTATGAACCAGGAGGTCATGGTTTGATGCCAGTCAGGGCACATACCTGGGTTGTGGGCTTGATCCCCAATGGGGGCCATGCAGGAGGCACCTGATCAAGGCTTCTTTCTCATCATTGATGTTTTTATCTCTCTCTCCTTCTCCCTTCCTCTCTGAAATCAATAAAAGCATATTTAAATTTTTTTTAATAAAATAGTAAATCTTATATTTTGGAGATTGCTTTGGAGAGTGGGTTTACAGTCAGCAACCTGATTGAGACTAACTTGGTAAGGTGATAATACATTATTAAACCCTGTTCTATTTTCCAGAATGGATTTGTTGCAAGAATGAGAAACCCAAAATGTTGAAAAATATTCTTTTTAGAGTTTCTCTCTAAAGTTAATTTTCAAAACCTCAAAAAAGTTGCTGTTAATAAAACTTATGGCAGAACTTGACTATAAATATCACCAGCAACTTCAACAGTACCTGGCACACAGTAGGCATTCAATCAATACATGTTGACTACATGAGTTAATAAATGTTGTTAATGAGAGTTAGGGTTGGAATGGGGCTCCAGCTGATTCCAAAGCCCATGCTAATTCATTACAGGACCTTCTCGCTCTCACTCACAGCCTAAGTAAATTATTTTAACTCTAAAGTGATCTGTGATAAACATAATGACATAGATATTCAGGCTTCTTATAAAAATAAGGAGCTCGTTTTAAATTAAGTAAACACACCCATGCCACTTTTTACTGGAGTACAACCTGAAAAGGACACAAGAGTCACCTACATTGTTTACTGATTGTGTGCCTGTGTGTATGTGGAGGGTTGGGGGTGGGCGTTTGGATACAGAGTGAGGCCAAATAAATAGCCAATAAAACAGACTAAATGCAAAAGAGATTTTGCATGTCCATAAAATAGCAGATATGAGTCCAGGACTTAGCCTAACAGTAATGTAAGCTGCCAAGGATATTTAAAAACAAAAATACTCAAGAATGAGTAGGAGGGCAGCTTTGTTTGGCACATCTAAAAACCTACCATATGTAACCTACGCCTCTTCTCATTTAATAGGCAGGGATTGGCTCTGTACTCTTTTACTTATCTCATTTAGGAGTTTTGAGGTGAGCTACAAAGACAACCTTGCTAACCATGCACTGTGACACCCCCCTCCAAATAAGCAAAGAAATGTGCAAGAGAATTCAATTACCGAGTTGTTTCTTTTAATTAACTTTTTAATTTTCTCCCCTCAAATCCCTCCTTCTTTTTTCCTCCCAGCGTGTTATCCTAAAATGAACTTGTTACCCAGCAGTATACCATCAAATGCTGCTGAAAAGCTGGGCAGAGTAGCTGTGAAGTTTGTATTTCTAATCCAAAAGAAAGCCTGGTCTATAAGTGCTAGTAATTCTTCTCTTCCCACGAAACTCAAACTATGTGAATAACATTAGTAGTACCACCCACTAAGTTGAGTAAAATAGGTGAAAAAAGCCAGAATAAAAAGGAGAAAAGAACAAAATATATCAAGCATTAGAGTTAGAAGGAGCAGAACATAAACTAAAATGTAGATGTTTTCTCCCATTTACCAGAACATGTGCTCGGTGGTTGTCATGTTGGCACCTGCTGAAACTCTAATGGCTTCACGGGCTATGGTCCCCATGTCCCTTCAGGTGTAAACATGAAGAAACTGAGGCTAGGGAGAGGTGACACCAATCACAGGCTGCCTAACGCAGCTCCAGGATTTGAAGCCAAGTCTGCCTATGCCCCCCCAACCATACCTTACAATGAATGGCTCCATACCCTCACTTTGCAAACGAAGTCTATTGGCCCCTGAGGTCCACCATGGAGAGAATGCAATCTTGAAC
>NW_006283134.1:22877-43821 GCF_000327345.1 Myotis davidii
AGAACCAGGAGTTATGGTTCCATTCCCGATCAGAGCACATGCCTGAGTTGTGGGCTTGATCCCCAGTGGGGGGCAAGCAGGAGGCAGCCAATCAATGATTCTCTCTTATCAATGATGTTTCTATCTCTCCCTGTCCTTCCTCTCTGAAACCAATAAAAATATATTTTAAAAAATAGCTCCAGTTCCCATCCTTATACAGTATATAGTTGAGTTGGGGGATGGACATAGATAAAATAACCATAGAAATAAATCTATACTGACAAAATGGTATGTCTCCCTTGAAAGAAAATGAGAGCATATACTATGGTATCTAACTACTGATCCTTTATTATTGAAAGTCATAAGGAAGCAGCATTCATTTCTTAAATTGTCACTTTAACTGGCTTCTGCTAAAGACTGAGTGGTTGTGGAGAAAGTGGGCAGCAAGGTGACACAGAGGCAAATGGCGGCTGGCAATGAAGTGAATGAAATGAGATGGATGCTTTGAATTATACTTTTAATTAACAGGAGTTGGTAATGGATTGACTTGGTTGGGAGTAAGGGGGCTACAGAGGACATGGACTATTACTGCTCTTTCTTGGCATAAGCCGCTGGGTGGCTAGAGGTGTGATTTACTGAAATGGGGAGACTAGAGGAGGATCCAGCAAGGGAGAGGAAAAAGTAAAGTATCAATTTGAGACATGTTGAGTCAGAAATTCCTGTGAAATAAGTAAAAATGTCAAGTAGCATTTGGAGTTTTTAGGCTGTTGCACAAAAGAGGGGGCAGAATTGGATATGCAAATTAGGCAGTCAACACCATAAATATGTGTACAGAGATAGGAAATAGATTAAAAAATGCCTAATGTAAGCAGAAATAAAGGGTTCAGGTTTAGAGTTTGAACAACTTCAACATTTAGGTGTCAACTGAGAAAATGAGTGTGCAGAGGAGGTGGAAGGAGAATCAGGGAGGAAATGAAGAGGTCATAGGATGTCTGAAAGTCAAGTTTAGAAACTGTCCAAGGAGAGAGAGATGGGCTGTGCCAAAGGCTACAGAGAAGGAGGAATGTGAGAGATTGGAAATGCTCAGATGTGCAGGAGCCTTAATGTCATTATTGTGATTTGCTTTAGAAAGTGTGGGGATTGAAGCCTATTAAGTGGAAGAGTGAGAGAGATGAGGAGGCAAAAAGAATGCTTACCAGCCTCATTGCCATGATCCTGGCTGGGATGGAGAATTAATCAACAGCTTTAGCCAGTGGGGAGTATGAAGTCTAATGAGCTGTCTGTTTAAAGAGAGAAGATACTATGGTTTTCAGCCTTAGCTGCAAACTACAATCACATGGGGAGCTTAAAAAAATACCAATGCCCAGGATTCACCCCCAAGAAAAGTAAATCAATATTTTTGGGAATGTGGCCCAAATGTTTACACACACACACACACACACACACACACACACACACACACAGCAAGAGAGACCCTCATGTGTTTCTGTGTGTGTGTGTGTGTGTGTAGGTATGTGTGTATTTATTCCCTGCTGATTTCAATATGAAGCCTCAGTAAAGAACTACTGAGTATTTATTCAAATTATTCAACAATTTTTTGTTGTTGTTGTTGCACCTATTAAGAGATTGTTCTGGGTAATTTTGAATTAAAAAAATCAAGCAGATCCC
Source organism: Myotis davidii (assembly GCF_000327345.1). Taxonomy (NCBI): domain Eukaryota; kingdom Metazoa; phylum Chordata; class Mammalia; order Chiroptera; family Vespertilionidae; genus Myotis; species Myotis davidii. The sequence continues at coordinate 24,525 of NW_006283134.1, forward strand.
TAGTTACTTTGGCTTAGGGGATAGAGCATTGGCCTGAGGACTGAAGGGTTATGGGTTCGTTTCTAGTAAAGGGCACGTACCTTGGTTGCAGGCTAGATCCTGGCCCTGATCAGGGCATGTATGGGAGATAACCAATCGATCTCTCTCTCTCACATCGATCTCTCTCTCTCTCTCTCTCTCTCTCTCTCTCCCTCCCTCCCTCCCTTCCACTCTCTCTAAAAATCAATGGGAAAAATGACCTTGGGTGAGGATTAACAATAATAACAACAATGATCAAGCAGAAAGCAAGAGGTTAAAACTACAGGAGGACTAGGGGATAATTTCTATAAGAGGACCTATCCTTCACTCATTGTAACTGGAAGAGAAAAAAAAGACACTCTTGGTTACCAGGTGCTATTTATTTGTACTTCCCAGTGACTGGGACTCTACCTACTACACAGCCTGTGCTTGATACATATTTGTTGCAATTACTTGAAGGCATGCTTAAAAGATGCTTAGGTACTTCATGGGACTACCTTGGAAATGAACTGATAAAAATGTCTGTTAATACATCTTGACTCCAAAGAACACTATAAATGCCAAGCAGTCACAGTTCTGGTTCAGCCCTGAACCCAAAAAAGCAGCCCCAGATTTCAGGACTGTTGCACTCTGGTTCAGTGCAGCTTCTCTTCTCTCAGTTCCCCCCTCCTCTGCCACCCACCAAGTGTTACACAGGAGAGGACAACATCATGATGCTGACGTCCAGGGCGGAACTCCAATCCAAACAGAAGACATCCTGTGAGGCCTGAGACCTCCTTTGCTCTCTCTGAATTGAGGAGGGGCTGGGAGGACTTGGAGAAGAGAGCATTTCTGAGAGCTAGCATGCCAGCAAGGAAAGAGAATGTCCCCTTCCTATATAATGTCTCCTCTATGGAAGGCTCCATCCCAACCGGGGAGCTAAGGCCTGGTGAAAAAAATGTTAAAGAATAAGGCAACAGAGGAAGGTTAGGGGTCTGGATGAAAAAGGTTAAGGGATTAAGCAAACAATAATAATTTTTAAAAAACCTCATAGGCACAGACAACAGTATGGTGATTACCAGAGGTAAAGGAGGGCGGGGGGCAGTCGGGTGGGCGGATAGAAGAGAATAAAGGGGGGATAAATGGTGATGGGTGGAGACATGACTGGCCATGGTGAGCACATAATACAATGTACAGTGATGCTTTATAGAATTGTACACCTGAAACCTATATAATCTTATTAACCAATGTCACCCCAACAAATTCAATTAAAATAAATAGCTAAATAGGAAAAAAAGAAAAATATATAAAACTGGTGAATAACTTTGGGAATTGGAAGAATGAACATTATAAGAAGGATTTAGCACCAACCAAGTAGAGTTTCTTATTCCTGTTATTTACCATTAAAATATATTTTGCCACAATTTAAAAAAGAAGCTCCCAGGCGTGAAATATTTCACTGGCTTTTGTGTTCTCCATGTACACTCTCCTTAATTAAAATGCAAGTTCCGAGGTCAAAGGGTCCCCAGCCACCCTGAGAAACACCCCTGTTCTAGAAATAAACACTCCATCTCTGAGTTTGCTGTGACTTCATCCACCACATCACAATTAGAAGAAAACAAAATGAAATACGGAGCTGCCCCTGAAGAATCACGAAGCATTCGCTAAGGAAAAAAAAACAACTACAATTTGGTTTCAATTTGCTTTCCTTAATGACAAATAATCAAGTCTGGGAGCAGGAATCTCCGCAGCTACATCTGGGGAGGGCCAGGGCGGGGAGATTAGTTCAGCTCCAGCTAATCATGCTTTATGGTGACTGCTAAGCCCTGGACAACACACCCATGACTGGTAACCAGCGCAAAGCCCCACCCAAGTGGCAGGGAGCCCACCTGTCTCACCCCTCAATGGCATCATTAAGCTTGGCAGCAGGTTCAAATGGATTAAAAACGATGTCACTGTTTTCTCCACACACCCACCCTTGTTTTGCTTCCTTGTTGGGGGAGAAGGCCAGCAGTCCTCAATTAGCAGGAAGCAGAGCAGGAGAAAGAACCAGCTCCACGCTAATTAGGTCATTCGCCAAATGCATTCAACCCATTGGCAGATAGAATCAATGCTTTCCTGAAATGCTTTAAACTTTGGGCGTTAATTGAAAGTTTTGCTATTTGTAGTACAAAGCCTGAAGACTTTACAAAAAAAAGAAATTTCATATATATATATATGGCTTTATATATTTAAAAATTATAACAGATTTTTTTCATTTTTTCAACAATGGTATTGCCCAAAGTTCTGGTTTCGTTTTTTGAGGATTTGTTTGCAGCTTCCTCTCTTTGCCATTCAACAGGACCTCCGCGTGACACAATCCATTTGAATTTTGTTCAACGTTTTATATTTTATACCATCAGCTCCTTAGATTCTCTATTTAAACTGCTTACTTACATACTAATGTTGGAATTGTTCTCCGTGGGGGGAGGGGAGAAGGATAAAACCAGAACTCCAGCTGCAGTTGGTGGTGGCACCTCGGAGGCCAAGGGAGACTTGCTCTCCAAGTGTAACCGCACATTAAATTTCACGACATCTGCATTGCTCTTCCTCTTCCTCTTCAGAATGACTGTCGTAAAAGCCCACAGAAACACAGATGGCTTGTTGTGACACCCAACTTCTTTCAAAGACGACCCAGCTGTGAGTCAAATGTGATTTTTAAATAGGGTAAGCACACACTTTGTGTCGGAATTATATGTTCCACTGAAGTTCTACTTAAATGCAGCAGTTGGTGATGTTTAAGACTTGCCCTTCCATAAGTCCCCCCTCTTTCTATTTAGACTGTACAAAATCCGGCGACTGTTGTCCGGGCTCTAAGCAGGAAAACTGAATCACAAGCAGGTTAATGTGGACTGCAGAAAGGGACCAGTGCTTCACATGCTTCTTAGAGGTGATGGAGTCTAGCTGCCTCCATGTCTTTCTGCCTTTGCCGGATTTCTCTTGCATCCCTATGCTGTTGAGTTATTGCTGAATGCATTCTCTTATTATTGGATTTCCTAGTTCTCTGCATTATGTGATCAAAGAAGGTGGCTGAAAGACAGCATTGATGAATTCTTTGCTACTTTTATACTTATAAGACCAAACTAAGAAGAAAACTCAGTCATTTCTTTAGTATCTTCTTTTGCATCCGTTTCCTGTGGGCGATCATTATAATGAAGCAAGGGTACAACAGAGGGACCCATACAATAGCAACATGGCCTAACTTAGATGTGTGACAAATAAAGGCAAAAGGCAAATCCTGCTAGGATGCAAAAGCCAGAGAAAAGAGTGCTCATTTTGAGGGGGAAAGAATTCCGAACCATGAAATCACCTGTGCTTTGAAAGATCTGAGAAAATAAGATGCTTATACAGAAAAAGACAGCATCTGTACTTCTTACACAAATGGCCGCAGCCCTCAGACACTTAACAAAGAGAGGCCAATAAGACGGGTAATGGTGTCCATTATACAATATCCATTAGTATATTGCTTCAATGTATTCCCCGAATTTTGAGCTTAAGTACTTAAACATTCTGATATTCTAGTGCCAGAAATACTCAAATGAGACATCTATTTTTTTGAATGGGATCCACCCGTTATGAGGGACACATTTGAACCATGGTGTGACTTTTCCATTATTATTATTATTATTATTATTATTATTTAATTTACTAAATATTTACCATGTGCAAAGATGATAGCATGCTAGGCACTGCAAGGAAAACGAAAACACTCTACCATGGCTCTTCCTGTCAGTGAGTTTATGGTCTAGTAGGGGAGATAAAGACATTTAAATACAGTGGACGGCCCTCTTACACGTGGAGGTTAAGTTAGGTGAGTGTATGCAAAGTGGCATATTTTCATTCAGTTTAATATGCATGGTTTTGTGTTTATAGTTTTGCTCATCAGGGCTGAATACCTGAGTCAGGTCCCCTTTCAATGAGTAACATGATGGCAAAATTATCCACATTCTAAATTTATGTAGGTATGCATTATTCTGTCTTTTTGTCAGTTTCTGTGCACAGCAGAAATGAATTAAGCTAAATACAAGGTATAGAGAGGAATGAAAGGCAAATAAACTGTGCTAGTATTCTAAGATGGCAAATATTTCTTCCAGGTGGATGCAAACTCAGGACATTTTGTGTGCAAATGACAAAAGTAAAGACGAAAAAGAGAAATTAGGTCCTAAATGGCATTACCCAGCAGAATAAAACAATTACAAAGACAGACAAATTTAGGGAGTAAAATGCTTGGTATTATGCCACTTGAAAATGGAACACTTTCTCCTTTCATTTATGTTGCACACAAAGTCTTATTAAACCAAACACAAATTCAAATCCCCAAACTCACTTCCCTGCTCACCCTGTTCAATTGACTTGTAAATGAGAGAATTTGCTTCTTTATACTGAATAATGTCAAAATTAGGATCAAGATCATTATTTATTGGCTTAAAGAGATCACTATACTTTATTAAAATTAAAGAAACTCACTGATTTGACAAGGTCTCCTAGATCAACCATTATTTTACTATAATGCAGAGATTAAGGGAGCAGTCTGCTTGACTGTAAATGGGCAGGTTAACCTCTGTGAATCATCTTGAAAACTTTCCTTTGCTGAAAGGCAGTGTTCAAAAATACAAATAAAAAGTATGTCTTGTGTGAATCATTGGTCTATGGGTCTCTGCCATTAAAAAGAGTGGAAGGGCCGAACCGGTTTGGCTCAGTGGATAGAGCGTCGGCTGCAGACTCAAGGGTCCCAGGTTCGATTCCAGTCAAGGGCATGTACCTTGGTTGAGGGCACATCCTCACTGGGGGGTGTGCAGGAGGCAGCTGATTGATCTTTCTCATCGATGTTTCTAACTCTCTATCCCTCTCCCTTCTTCTCTGTAAAAAAAATCAGTAACATATATTTTTTTAAAAAAAGAGTGGAAGGCACAAGTATGTAATGCAGGGTGGTTGCAGAAGCAAGCCAGGATATTGATAAAACAATTCCATTGAGTTTGTAATCACGACAGAAGCAAGCTGTAACGGAATGCTCTATATGTCCACAATCCCGGCCCACAGTAGAATAGGCAAGAGGAACTATAATTTCATTTCTAAGGGCTCCTCCTTCCCTCCCTCTTCCTGCCCTGGTCTTCTGGGCAGGTAGAACTGTAGACTATCCCTCTATTAGAAGAGTGAGAAATGATGGTCTCCACATGTGAGGATCAATGGCAGCACAATTCCCCCTAACCCCCACCTCCCAGGAACTGCCATTCACATTCACACTCAACAGCTCTAGCCAATGGCCTGGGAAGCATGTTTGTAGTCTTACACATCCTTCTACAGCAAAGACGTCCCCAACTCACCACCCATTCATCTTTACAGGGTGGACATTATAGTACAAGAGGACATTATAGCACTCATAGGGATGGGATAATAATGTAGTTCAGTGACAAAAGGAAGAGAAAGTGAATCCTACATACAGGCCAAACTTCTTAGAAGCATGCACTACCTGTGAGCCTAAGTCTTTGTTGATCTCTAGACATTCCTTCTTTCGAGTTGTCACTTTATCTAAATTTATGTACAAAGCCCTGTGTCTCTTTGAACAACATTATTATCCTGGGAAAGGGCTCCATCCATAATTTCCTCCTTCCAAACCTTTGATAAAACTCACGTTTAAACCCTAGGGAACTTCTGTTTAAGTAAAATCGTGTATTTCTTAATGTATACTCATATATTGCCGGATACATTCTTCAGCCATGTTTATCACCCTTATTCCAAACATTTTTTAAATGTCCACAAGTACTGTCCTTATCACTATCAGAAACAATGGCTTTTACATGCTCTTGGGCCCCCAATAACTTCTCTTCATCCCAGCTGATATATCAAGCACAATCCTAGTGTGGTATTAGAATTTACAAAAGTACAAAAGGCAACTGAAAGTAACACACACATAGTTTAAAAAAATAATCAAGCCAAACAGAACAGTATTCAGTGAAATACAAGTCCCTTCCTCTGTAGACCTTAGTGCTCTGGTCCACTTCCTAATAAACTATCCTATGATTCCTTCTGATGTTCTAATATGAAAAAAATAACTAGAACTAGTTTTTTAGCTCTTATGATTGTGTTTATTGGAAGCACTTATGGATGTACAGAGTAATAAAATAATTTCTGTTATCAAAAATCCTGAAGTGAAAAACATTCTTGGTTAAGATTTTATGACTGGCAACCCAATTGCCCATTTAACCCTAAAATAAATAGAAGTTTTATTTTTCTAATTAAAAAAAGTTATACAAATTTATTGAAGAAATTTCAGTCAATATGGAGAGAAATTAGTCATGATGAACTCAAACTTAAGCTATTAATTTAATTTTTTCTTTATTTTTAACCAAATGGTATCAGATTATGCACACAGTTTTATAATTGCCTCCTTCTCTTCATGACACGTGGCTACCTTTCCTGGCCAATAAGTATGGAACTCTATAATCCCATCAATTGATAATTTTCAATATCCCAATTGCCAAAGTCTTTCTTAAAGATTCCTAACTTGAAAAACTGATATTATTTCAACTTTTTCACATATTTAAAGATTAATAAGATAGAAATGAACAATACACTGAAAGCCTCCACGACTATAAAGAGTGATTTTCCTAAGGTTTTTGTTTCTTTCAAGGATGTTTTAAAGATAGACCCTTATGTACTGCAATCCAAATATATCAGAAGCTAGTTAAATAAAATTAAAACAATAGCCTCCTGAAATACAGGGGGGCTGAAAGCCCATTTTCCTTTTTATTGTAATGAAGTTGCATCCATCTCAAAGAAATGTTGAAAATACACCAGGATTTTATGAAGCAAAATTTCAGACCTGTGATGCAGAAAGAATACCAAGAGTTTAAATAGTCATGACGTTCATTATATTCATGATTACACATTTGTGTATAAAAGTGGGTTGTTGTTTTTAACAAAGACATATTTTCCCCAAGGAAATTTTACTATAATTTGTAAATTGGTTTGATAACAGTATCAACTCTCTGTTGCCCTTTATTATCTGGTGATTCATGACTTACAGCTTAGGTCTTTATTGTAGATAGAACTTACTTGAAGAATCCTAATTGTCTAAAGAGAATAGGATTTCATTATCCTCGGACATGCTTTTTGAGTTTAAGGAACTGTGACCAAGATGTGTCAGTACAATTGTCCTAACTAGAACCAGGACCTGGATCGCTGGGGAAATGGCTTTGGAAGCAGAGACCAGAAGGTCTGTGGACCAGCAGTGATGAGTTTGTTAGAAATGCAGAATCTTGTACTAGCCAGGTTACTCAGTTGGTTGGAGCATTGTCCTGTACACCAAAAGGCTGTGGGTTTGATTGCCGGTCAAAGCACACACCTATGTTGTAGGTTCGATCCCTAGTCAGGGTGAGTATGGGAGGCAACTAATGAATGTTTCTCTATCACACTGACATTTCTCTCTCTCTCTCTCTCTCTCTCTCTCTCCCTCCCCTCTTCTCTCTCTCTCTCTCTCTCTCTCTCTCTCTCTCTCTCTCTCTCTCTCTCTCTCTCCTCTCTCCTCTCTCTCTTCATCTCTCTCTCAAAATCAATGGCAACATATCCTTGTGTGATGATTTAAAAATGCAGATTCTCAGGCCCAACTCAGATCTATGGAACCAAGCTCTACACTTTGACAAGATCTCCAGGTGATAGAATGCACATTAAAAATGATACACCCTGGTCTGCAAGAAGCCATTCACGTCAGGACTGTGCCTACTATTCTCATAAAATTGCATAGAAAGTGGGATCTTAAATGCCATCTCACACAACCTCATTCTGATTTTCAAATTTCCCTACCATCTCTCTTTTTAAAAAAATTTAAATTCTTTATTGTTTAAAGTATTAAACAAGTCTCCTTTTTCCCCCAGCCCACCCCCAGCCAACCCAGCACATGCCCTCACCCCCATCTGTGTCCATTGGTTATGCTCATATGCATGCATACAAGTCCTTTGGTCAATCTCTTATCCCCTCATCCCCCATCTTCTCTCATAGGTTGGACAGTCTGTTCGATGCTTCTATGACTCTGGTTCTATTTTTGTTCATCAGTTTATGTTTTTTATTATATTCCACAAATGAGTGAGATCATGTGATACTTATCTTTCTCTGACTGGCGTATTTTGCTTAGCATAATGCTCTCCAGTTCCATCCATGGTAAGAATTCCTTCTTTTTTATATCAGTGTAGTATTCCATTGTGTAGATGTACCAGTTTTCTAATCCACTCATCTGCTTATGGGCACTTAGGCTGTTTCCAAATCTTAGCTATTTCCTACCATCTCTTTGCCAAACACCATCCAGGCTCCACCTGGGCAGGACTAATGTTACGGAATACACAGTCTCCCAAGGCACCCTAGAGAGGTGTATTTAATAGAAAACTGGTGTAATTGAAGGACAAAGATATGGGTATCATACAATCTGGGTTCAAGTCCTAGCTCCTCTATTTGAAACAAGGAGTCCAAACAGCACAGAACACTCAACCCAAATTAAGGGTAATAATACGATTACCTTAATTGTATGTTAGCTCTGAGAACTGAATAAATTTCAATGCCTTTATAGCACCTTAGCCTAGTGCCTAAGGCATCTTCTCTCCCAAACTCCCTCATCTTCTTAGACCATGTTAAATTTCAGTACCCACATGCCTTAAGTACATTATAACAGGCATTTGCAATCCCTTTTCTCTATAAAAAATCTTTATATTTAAAAAAACACACACAGCAATCTTTCCCCTGCCTCTTTTTGCAAAATGAATATTTGAAAATACAGGATTGGGGCTATTTTTACATAATAGCCAATTTCAGAATAAGTGTATTCCTTCCTCTTTCTCTTTTATGTTAGTCCTTCAGAGATATACCTAATTCTGTTTAGTTACACAGCTCAAATTTGCCCTACATTAATATACCCCCTTAAAAAAGTAATGTCCTTTTGAGAAAGCGTGTAACCAATGTGAAGAGTGATTATACAATAAATGTATTATGCAAATTATAGTGAACATTTTATGCACACTGAATAAAGAATCAAATTAAAGTCTCATAACCCTTGGAAAATTAGAGTTAGCAAGGACAGAGGTTGATTTGCCCTTGAACAAAAAACTGCTAAGAGCAGACATTCCCCCATCATTTCCACCAAACTGAGCCATTTCTGAAGCTTTCAGATTAAAATAAGAAATCCCCTGGGAGTCATAAAGATCAGCTATTTTTACAGGAATAATTTGGAGTTGCAATTTGAAAGTGTTACGAGTTAGAAGGAATTGGCAAACTTCTGTGTCATATTTTGAAAAGCTAATATTCCAGGTAATCAGCCAGTTGAGAACACCAAATATTGCACAGGGAGAGGGTATAGGGGAGGCGGGGAGAAAGGCCTCATAAGACTAAGCAGAGGAGGGCTGATTTACAGAGCTTTCCCCCAGAACAATCTAGAATGGCAGTTATGCAATAGACCTCCATATTTTTATGAATGTTCTTCATTCAATGTAATAACGGGACATAATAGGCACTTTCTTATTACACTATCGTACCCACCTCATTGTGGCTTACCAATACTGGTCCTACCACTAGACTCTATAGAGAAATAATAGACGTTAAGATAATATACCACCCAAAGTCCAATCTCTTTCCATCACCATATATTTGACCCCCTTTAACTCTCTATTCTTCCCTAACCCTCTTCCTCTTTGGTAACCACCATACTGTTGTCTGTATCTATGAGTTTTTGTTTGTCTGTCTTGTTTGTTCATTAGTTGTTTTCAGTTTTATATCCCACATATGCGTGAAATCATATGGTTCTTGACTTTTTCAATCTGGTTTACTTTACTTAGCATGATATTCAGTGTCCATTCAATTCAATTGCACCATTGAAACCTATCTAATTTTATTAACCAATTCCACCCCAATAAATTTCATTTAAAAAAAGGATAATATAGATGGCCTGTACTGCATTTACTTTTGGAGAACAAAGAAGCCATCACAAGTATTTAAGTCAATAAGCTCATTGGGTGTGAATATGGAAGGCCGAAAACCCATTCTGTTCCCAATTTTTACACATGGAGCCAGAATGTGGGATCCAGTGCCAAGAACAGTACTTTCATTTATCCACCCTTAGAGATCAATTTTGTTCATCCTCTTTGGGTGCCAGACAAGGTGATAAAAAGTGCTATTAACAAATACTCAGGGAACATTTCTATGATTTCTGAGGTGGGTGCATGGCGGGGGGGGAGGGCGTAGGAGGGGAGGGGAGAAAAAGACAAGCAGGACATAGATACTCTTATAAGGGCATATGCAAACCCAATGGAGAAACAGGCAGTATAATACCATGCTGCTCATTAAAGGCTGTACATGGTCTGTTTTTCACAAGCACACAATCCTATAGCACATACCATGATGATAGAAAGGAAACTTCTATCTGAGTGGGGAAGAGATAATGAAGACAATAAAGTTGAGTTTTTTAGCATGCTCTTTTTCCTTTTTTCTTATTTTATAGTGTGCTAATGAACTTTATTGAAGTACAGTCTACATATGATAAATGCCCATTTCAACATTCAGTTTGATGAGCTCTGACAAGCATACTCACCTGTAAAACTGCCATAACTATGAAGCTATGAACAGTGTCATCACCCACAGAGCTCCTACACATCTCTTTCTAGTCACTCTCCCCACAACTCTGGCCCCCTGCAGCCACTGTTCTGCTTTCTGTCATTGGGGATGGATTTTACCTGCTCTAGAATCTCATACAAATGGAATCCCCCAGTATGTGCCTGTTTTTCTCTGTTTTTGTTTCTTGCTCAACATAATGATAACATTTAGAGATGAGAATAAAATGGCATTCTAGCTTGAATGAAGACATAGGGACAGGTAAGAAAGGGGTGAGTTCAAGAACTTTACATAGACCAAACATAGACAGACCAGAGAAGAGGGGCTGGGGAGAGAATACAGGACAGATAACATGAACTGATCATGCATCATGTAGAACTTCTGAACCACTTGTACAACCTCAAGCTACCCAACTGCTCCATCATTATACTCTGGCCATGCTACCTCGGGGCTCTTGCACCAGCTGTTCCCTCTGACTGGAGCACTCATCTCCGAGATTGTACAGAAGTCGGGTTCTTCCTCTCTTCCATTAGCTTCTATCACCCCATGCTGTTAATGTCACCTATGGCACGGGGCACAATAGTAATTTTTAAGATTACTATATTTTACCATAACATACTGTAAGTGCCACAATAACAGCAAACGGGATAGTTCTGTTCATAAATGAACAAATCACCGGGACTGGCTACCTTTTTTTGGTTCATATTAGTCACTGAAAAAGTAAATATGTGAGTAAATGAATGAATAAATGAGTAAATTCCTAACAGATTGAAAACCTCAGCATTTATCCAGTCACGTGCTTAACTTCAGGCATTATAAGCCTCACAACTCCCTTTAACAAACAATTCTTCACCTCTCATCTTCTAAAATGCCCCTTTATTACTACACAATTTAAAGCGCAGCAAAGAGTCTTATAAATTTGCAACATCAATCCTAAAATCATGACATTGGCCTGATCTGTTTATGAACTTTGGGGCAAAACAAAGCCAACTATTTAACATTAGCAGACCAGGTAGATGCTGACGTAAAAGTCACTGTAGCTAAAATGATAGTAATTATTAAAATAAGGCAGGATTCTTTTTTCTAGTTATAGCAAATGTGCTCAGAAAACAAGGATACCAGGTGCTTTGGTGTTAATGCTTTGGCTATTTTTGTGGAACTGGAGTTGTATGCCATAGGATTTTAAGGCCAGGTTAGCACAGCACTGTTTTTAGATCAATAAATGCCTTTGTGTCAAGGGCCTGCTGATTGCTTGCTTAGTTTATTGTGACTTCACCAAAGTGCCCAGGAATAATATTGCTCAGCAGGAGGAGAAAAAAAAAATAGGTGAGCTGATGGCCAAAAAAACAAAAACCAAACAAAACAAAATGATGTTTACAAAGAAGGGCAGTTTAGAGAGTGCCGGAACTCTGTAGTAAAGAGGACAATTGCAAAGGTAGCGAAATTACTGTTTTCAAATCCTGCTCTTCGAACCTGACCTTGGAAATGTTTTCAAACACACGAAAATTCACAAACAGTGGCTCAAGTCAGTTTTTTTTTCCTTTTAGACACAGAAATACCACATGAATAGCTCATTTTCTATAAGTTCCGGAAAGCTCTCCTTTCCCTGTATTCTAAGGTCCTTTAGCCATTTAACAAGTACCACCTACAAGGTAAGTAAATTTTCGGGAACATAATTTAAGTTTCCCTCCCCAAATTGCAGGTGAGGGAGAATGTATTTCTTTCTTGTTCATTTGTGTCCGTTTCTTCTGCATCTGAACAGGAAGCTTGGAATTCCCCAGGGGCTCCAAAAAACACATGGAAGAAACATAGATGGGTTTGTGAGAGCTTGCTTTCTGTCCTTACAAAGCAGGAATAGAGGAAAACAAAATAACGCTAAAGAAAACTATTGCCCAAAGCTTCCTCTTCTAGGAAACAAAGCAGCGAGAGTTTGTCACATCAGATATTTTGAGATGGCTCTTCCAAAGATATTCTTTTGTTGGAAAGGATAGAGTTGACTTGTATCTAAACCCAAAATGATGGCATTATCTTTCCGGAAGCCGATCTATCCAAGCTGACAAAACATCACAGCAGGATGACTTCTGTGCTAAGAAGGAAGCTGGAGCTGGGGAGCAGATACAGCCCTTTGCCTGGCAAGTTTCTGCAGGGCAGGTTAAACTTCCCGGTTTGAGGTATATACTATCAAAACTCACATCATAATAAAAATAAAAGCTGCGTACTTTATGCAGTGCACTTTATTAAGCTTTTTGTCAGAGCTTATCTCATTGAAATCTCATGACAACTTTAAGTATTATTACTCCCATTTTGCACACGGTGTAACCTAGTCTCAGAGCATTGAAAGTATCTCATCGTAATATAAATGAGTTGCATAAGCAGTAGGAGACTGTGCAGTGGGGCACCGTTTGTGTATGATATTTTTAAAAATGGCAATTATAAATTCAGGAACATTTTCTAGAAAATGTGCTTCGATGATACCTTTGCATAACATACACAAGGGTTTAAAAGAATTCATCTATTGGGCTTCAGTGCCTAGAAAAGTAACTGCTACAATGTATGCCATCAATAAATATAAATTACATAAATGAGTGAAACTATGATATTAAAACATTCTGGTCTTGTATAATTGAGATAGAGGCTCTTCCTTTAGCAGTAAAGAGCAACGATGTAAGAATTTCTATATTGATATATCTCAGTTGAGGGTTCAGATAGCTGTTAGCTCAATATTGTGTCTTCACCGCCCGCAGGGGTGCCTGGAATGGACAGACACTCAAGAAATATTGATTGCATAAATGAATTAATAAATGACATTTGACACCCAAGATGGTCACAGTCATTTGGGGTAATTGACAGCAGGATTACATCAAGAAATGCCTGGGAGTTTTAGGAGGGTGTTTTACCAATTGATATGTATATGTCTTCCTCTACAGCTTTAAAAGTAATTGAAATAGTCCAGGCACACATGTATGAATGACAAGAAGCCTTCTTTCTTGTAGACCTTTGGGTTCTTTGCAGGAAGGCTCTTAGCAATGGAAGAGAGGAGAGATTATAGATGGGAAAAGGCTGTCCTCTACAATGACCTGCTTTTTGAGAGATGTATCTGATTGTCACCTCAAAGGCCAGGATCACTGGAGACCTAGTCCTGCACTCTCTCCCTCGGATCAAACCATGAAATTAACAGTCTTATCAACCCCTTAAATTTATTTGTTTCTCCTTTTTTCCCATTTCTAAGTGTTTCTTTCAGACATATCTCCATTCGTCAGGTCTTTAAGTCAATTTTTAAACCCAAAATAAAAATGAAACTACTTAGATAAGTTGTTAGTACCTCAAGAGTGACTTCCCCGGAAGGAACCATATTTGTAACATGTGATGATTTCCCCTAGAAACTAATTTGGTGTTAAGCTCAAAAGCAATCAATGCTCATGATGGATGAGCATGGGTTAGAGGAGGATAAAGCTGAGCTGGGATATGTGCATAAAAAAAAATCTATGGAGAATGAGAATAACAATAGCCCCACCCTGCATGCAATTAACAATGGAAGGTAGGTCCTCAAGAGGTCTCATCAGATACTTGGAATTCTGTACCAGAAGCAACTTTACACCAAGTAGCATCAGTGGTAGAAGGTAAAAGAAATAGTTCTGTTGTGTGAAGAGGGTAAACTTTTGGAACCTCCCCCAGAGGTAACAAGTTATTGCCTTATACATGTGACGCCATAGTCAACACCATGGCCTCTTCCTTATTGACTGTGGCCCATGCAGTAGAGCCAGGCTAGGGATGTTTATAAATTTAAAAAAAAAATTCATTGCAATGTAGTTTCAAATTTGAGAAATATCAGATAAGAATCATATGATCAGCTTATCGTTAACAATCAGAAAACTGGGAAGCCATGGGCCTGTGTGAAAATAGTTGACTGTCACTGATTAAGGGCTGCTATCTTCTTTAGTTTGGACATGATTTTGTATTAGTTTGCCATAGCACTCATCAGGCCACACTTACTTCCAGTTCTTACCTGGACTACTTCTCGCTGATGGAAATAAACAGAAATTAGTGAAAAAAAATGGATTTCTAATATTCCAACACCTCTAGGTCTGAAAATGGAGAATTATAGGATAACTGAATCATGGTCAAGAAGAAAAGAAAGTTTACACAAGATTTTCATTGTTATCAATTAATTCTACACTATCATTCCCAAGCACTGGGTCAGTCTATTTTAAAGACATATGTATATGCAGATTTCAGTGATATATACATATCACTTTTGAGAAACAACCCGCAGAACAGCTTGGTTAAGCACGCAGTATACAAGGTTTGGTGTCAAATCTCAATATTAATCGCTGTATCTCCATTTCCTCACTGGAGAATGGAGATGATCACAGAACCTATTTACAATTCATAGAGTTGTTGATTAAATGAATATATACATATATACATATACATATATACATATACATATATATCACTAGAAGCAGTACCTGGCAATGTTATCATTTTTTGTTAGGCCCTCAAATGTTTTGATTAAGAACCATATTTTTTATTTCTTTATTATTTACAAAAAGGTGTGAGCCATAAGTAAGCCATAGTGTTGCTTGTGTTGATTTCAAGTTCTTAAGCCCAATATTTACATGCAATGAGTAGATAGCCATAGTTAATTCTACTCTATTCTCTTCTAATTTACTGAACAATCTTGAACTTCACTTTAATAAACTTAATAGGCCTACGTTTCATTTTCTATGTTTATTAAAGGAAAATAGTCATGTTTTTAAAGTGTTCTGATTTCCTAAACATGACATTCCATATTGAAATATTTGGTTTTCATCATTTCATTATGGGGGAAGTGTGTGCACTAATTAGGGCATTTAAAAATCATAGTTTATGTAATAAAATGCCATATTTAATTCCAGTCACCCCTATATTTTCCTCTTACAAATCATGGCATTTTAAAATTATATGTTCCAGAACAAACCATTTTGGGGCACTTGCTACACACACACACACACACACACACAGTGCTGAAGGAAAGAATTTTGTAATCCTCACATGAAAATGTCAAACTTAAATTTTATTAATAATTTTTCCCTATTTCAGAGATTTTTGTTTTAACTTTTCATCTTTGTTGATGTGTGTATGTGTTCTGGGAAGGCTACTGTTTATGTATCTGTACATCCTATACTATTTTCATTTCTAAGTTAACCAATATTTGCAAACATTTTTGCATATTTTTATGTAGCTCATATAGTTGCAAAACACAAAGGGCCATAAGAAATCTCATGATCTGAGGTAATAATAGTATGGAATGTAGTCATTACAGTATAAAAAGGTTCTTAACCAGAGAATATAATTAATTTTGAAATTCCAGATGGGCTCTTATTTTTGACATAATTTTTTGTGTGTGGAAATAACAGTGTCATCAACTTTCAAAAAGCAGGAAACTCTATCTGGTATTTGTACCTTTCTGTGAGAGAATGCTTGGATTCTCTCATTGTCATTTTCTACCCACAGTGAATGAAATTCTTACTCTTGGATAAATTGAAATAATGACTATGTAGAAGCACAGTCACCTATGAAAAAATGATTAAAATATTTGTGGAGGCTGGAATAAATAGGAAATTGTGAATTAATACTGGGCTGACTTCTGATCGGATGAAATAGTAAAATACATTGCACATCACTGAGTATCTTGCACACATTAGTCACTGTATAAAATTTGTTGAGGAGTACTTAGAGAATGAGAAGGTTCAGTTCACATAAATAAAAATGACAATGGCCTTAGAAAAATATTAATTAGTAAGTATTCAACATATATTAGCTAATGGTTCATTGAATCAATTCTTTCATCCATTCATTCAATAAATGCCAAAGGGTGCCTAATGTCACTGTATGGACCACTTATTCTTTAGAAGATGAATCGATGTTCTGCACTGTTAGGTGGACAAACACATTTGGAAAATACTGGAATAAGTAATATTAAATGAGCTTTTTCCAACATTGAGACTTTTCAGAGCTTTTAAAATCTTAATGTGCATAGTCAATTTTTAATGAATGATATAAAATATGATGAATGCTCCATGCTGTGATGACGGAAGAATTCACAGATGGCATTTGGTTTAATGGTATGGGTGCCTAATAGGACCTTCATCAAGGAGACAACATTTAAACTAGGCCATTGGGGAAAATTATTTTTCTTTTCCCCCTATATAAAATTGATACATATTCATTTAGAAAATACAGAAAGTTATAAAGATGACAATAAAAGTTAACTATTAAGGACATGGCCTTGATATAATCACTATTAATAATTTTGAAGTTCCTGACAGTCTGTTTATTTGACAACTATCTCTCCTTTTTAACCTATCTCTTTATACAAAGAACTATAATTCATATGTGTGCAATATTGCAATATTAGTATTTTTTCTACAGCATTAAAAATCTTCAAAATATTGTAGTGGCTACAACTATGAAATCATTCCACTGTAGTTGAGTATTTCCGTTATTCCTTCCCAAATTCCAGTTAATATAAATCAATGGTTCTCAATGTGTGCTTCCTAGACCAGCTACATCAGCATCACTAGGAACATCTTAAAAGGGCAAATTCTTGGGAAGTACCCAGACTTACTGAATCAGAAACTATATGGGAAGAGCCCAGCATATAAATAATTCTGAAATCTTTGCATGTAATTGTGATGATCAATTACTTTTCATTTCATATGCAGATAATTCCAGGTTATGAATATTTACAATGTTTCATTCAGTATCTAAGACACATAGAGCTACTAAATGACGGCTGATCTAAATGTGCGTCCTTATCCTTTGAAATTTTATGATGCAAATAATTCTACAGGGTCAAATTAACATTAATTCCATTAGAGAAAACCTGTATTTTTCTTCCTTGACAGTTGTTAGTCTTTTTCTTTATAATTTAAAAGTAATGCCCCAGCCGATTTGGCTCAGTGGACAGAGCTTTGGCCTGCAGACTGAAGGGTCCCAGGTTTGATTCCCGTCATGGACACATGCCCGGGTTGTGGGCTCGATCCCTAGTAGGGAGTGTGCAGAAGGCAGACAATCAATGATTCTTTCTCATCAGTGATGTTTCTATCTCCCTCTCCTTTTTCATTCCTCATTAAAATCAATAACAAATATTTAAAAAAATAAAAATAAAAAGATTATCAGGATATTCTGAAGAAACCCCAAACACTAATTTGAAAGAATATATGCACCCCATGTTCATATCAGCATTATTTACAATAGCCAAGACGTGGAAGCAACCCAAGTGTCCATCAATAGATGAGTGGATAAAAAATCTGCAGTGCAAATATATAGCGCAATGTTACTCAGCCATAAAAAAGAATGAAATCTTACCATTTGTGACAACATGGACGGACTTAGTGGTTACTATGCTAAGTGAAATAAGCCAGACAAATACCATATGATATCACTTATATGTGAAATCTAAAGAACAAAATAAATGAATAAACAAAATAGAAACAGACTTATAAAAACAGAGAACAAACTGATGGAGGCAGCAGGGTAAAAGAAGGTGATGGGATTAAGAATTACTAATGGATAGTTCCAAAACAGACATGGTGATGTAAGGTTAAGTACAGAGGATACAGTTAACAGTACTGTCATGACTATCTATGGTGCCAGACAGAAAATTGAATTATCAGGGGGAAACATTTTGTAAACTATATGAATCTCTGACCACTCTGCTGTACACCTGAAACTAATACAACAAAGTATTGAGTTCAAACTACAATTAAAAAAAAATAGTTGTTTTAGCCACTCAAAAAAAAAAATCAAGATATATGTCTGATTTTCTTAAATAGTTTTGCCTTGATTATGGCAAACTGTTATAACTTGCATTTCTAGCTCCCTTCTTTTCTCTCAACCCCTTAGATTTGGGAAGGGCTCTTCAATTGTGTCTTTAATAGTTATTTTTGTTATAAATAATCTAGTTTTCTTCCAGATACTTATAATTCTTAGTTTGTATCACCTTAACTTGTCCTGTATTACTTTCATCTCATTTAATATCTCTTTCTGCTGTTCTTTTATGTGCTATGATGGGAAATATGTATGCGAGGGGGTCCGCTCTCACGGGATTTTAATTTTGAAATTGTTAATTTTGCCTTCATTGTCTCCCAGCGCTGCCATTTCATCCCAGCGTGTTGCCTTCGCCTCACACCCTGTCCTCTTTTCATTTCATCCTGTTGCCCCTGCATCTCAGCTGATTCTATTTCGTGGCTTTCTTTTCCTGTTTACTAAAGGCAATGTCTTCTTAAATCAGATTAAGTATGACAAATAGTCTTCTAAATTTTTTCTGGTTCCTGTTATAAATAGTGTTCAGAGGTCTGCTCTTCCTCTTGCTTTCAGGATATTATTTCTTTTCATTTTTGCCACAGGACGGTTTGGGTAGGTTCCTTTTTTTCCTGCTTTCCTAAAATAATGAGACAAATTCCCAGATTTCACATTTATAAATAGAGTTAGTGGATTTCCCTTGGCTCACGATTATTCTTTAAATACTTAGTTAAAATATCAGTCAGATCTGTCACTGGACAATAGATAGACAATCCCAGTGTCTAACAATCAGTTTGTGTAGATGTTTTGGGCAGAGATGGGTTCTTCCACTCTTTGCTGTTCATCAGGATTTCTAAACCACAGAAAACATAATATCATCTGT
>NW_006283134.1:44001-45266 GCF_000327345.1 Myotis davidii
CATGTACATTTTTGGGGGCCCCCTATATCTCTAAAAGCTGTGATACAAGAAGAGATACTTTACATAGAAGCACTGTCCTCAGCTTCCCTAGAAGTATCTTTTAGAACAAGTATTTGTAAGAAAGCCATTTATTAAGGAAGTGCTTCTGAAAAAAAGCCCCACAAACTCTGGTGACAGAAATAGACAGAGGACAGGAAACCAAGGAAGGGGATATGATTTCAAATAAAGTTTCATGAAGGGTACCGTCAGCCTAACGCCTCAGGTGAGTTCAGTTGTGTAAATCACACCTCAGAGTTGCCCCAGCCCAACCCAGGAGCTGGGCCTTCACTTATAGGTAACAGAGTCATTGGGTAGGAAGCATTGGTGGGGAAGGAGGAGGCTCTTAAAATTCCAGGCACTGCCCTAGCTGGTTTGGCTCAGTGGATAGAGCCTTGGCCTGCAGACTGAAGGGTCCCAGGTTCAATTCCGGTCAAGGGCACATGCCCTGATTGCAGGCTCCATCCCCAGGATCCCCAGTGGGGGGTGTGCAAGAAGCAGCCAATCAGTGATTCTCCTCATTGATGTTTCTATCTCTCTCTCCCTCTCCCTTCCTCTCTGAAATCAATAAAAATATATATTTTAAAAATCCCAGGCACTTTTAGCTCTTGGACCTACAAGTACAGCAGCACTAGTAATCTAAGGGCCACTCTGGGAGGAAGAGTCACATATTCTGACAGTTGGAACAAGCATCCCAAATCTGGGGAGGGGCATGAGAACAGGTAAAAAGAAGCCAAGGGGACCTGGGCGAGCACGGACAGTGTCTTCTCTAATTACCTTGTCTATTGCTATTCCCCTCTTTTCTACACCCAACCCACACCTCCAGGGTGTGAGAAGCTAATCATACTTACGAAAAGGTTGTTAACTCCTGCCTCAAACCATCAGGTGTCAGTCCATCCATTAAAGAACAGTTCTGAGATAGTTTTATCCTCTAAAAGCAGAAGGTATTTTTAGCTGGTCATATGCATTTTCTTATATAAGTTTACAGCAGCTGACAAAACTACCCTGATTGCAGCAGAATAAAAAAAATGCAAATTTTGACATATTTAATGTAGCTCATCACTTTGGACATGGCTTCATATTAACACATGTTTTTATAAATGATATATTTCAAACATAATTTGGTTTTATCTTTCTTATATTTCATTAAACATTTGATTTAGCTGTAATAGTGTATAAAATTAATTACTATTATTACATTATCTTTGGAAATGGTTTTGAGCAAAGCA
>NW_006283134.1:45318-60215 GCF_000327345.1 Myotis davidii
TTCTCAACCTTCCTAATGCCACAACCCTTTAATACAGTTCCTCATGTTGTGGTGACCCCCAATTTTCATTGTTCAAATTGAACATAATTAAAGCATAGTGATTAGTCACAAAAACAATATGTAATTATATGTGTTTTCCGATGGTCTTAGGCGACCCCTGTGAAAGAGTCGTTCGACCCCCAAAGGGGTCGCGGCCCACAGGTTGGCGACCCACAGGTTGAGAACAGCTGCTCTAATGCCTCCTGATCCCCAAGTAGCCAGAGGACACTGCTTATTCCGCATTTTGGTTTGGATTTGCAGGTTTAGGTTTTGCTTCTCCGTAGAAAGAGGAGAAAACATAAGAGAATAAAGCCAATACACTGTTTCTTCAAGGGTTGGGGTGAAGAGTCCTTTAGAGAGTCTATCTAATCCCCTTTGTCGGGTGTCAGCTGGTGAAGAATTTTAGGGCTCTATTCATATGGCTAATGCTATGTCCCTCACACCGAGACTGACAGCTCAGGATCCAGGATTGAGATGAATTCAACTGTGATTGGCCCATCTTGCAAAAAGTAGGCTCTCAATTCATATTTGTTGAATGAATGGATAATTTTAAATAGATCTTGATTCCAATAGCCCCAGGTCTAATATGCTGCAAGGTGATTATATATTTATGATGATTATAAATGAATGAAAGAACCCAAAAATGAAAGAATAAGTTAATGGCTAAGGCTACAACTAGTGCATTATCTTTCTAGCTGGGATGAGAGTCTCCTTCCTGTCTAGCTCTTCAATGAATTTGTGCTTCATATTAATGCCAGTGTCTGTCTTCTGAAGCACTAATCTAATCATGTCACTCTCAGGCTCAAAACTGTCTTTGTACTTACAGATGAATCCAACCTCTTCAATATAGAGGCTCAGTTTCTGGAATATATGACTCTAAATTATTTTTTCCATCACCTATACATTCCCTATAAACCACTACCCGATGGCTCACAGTTAGTTATATCTGTAAATTACTTTTACATTCCTTTTTCTTTCTTCTTTCTTTCTTTCTTCCTCTCTTTCTTTCTTTCTTTCTTTCTTTCTTTCTTTCTTTCTTTCTTCTCTCTCTCTCTCCTCTCTCTCTCTCTTTCTCTCTCTCTCTCTCTCTCTCTCTCTCTCTCTCTCTCTTTCTTTCATTAATCCTCATTCAAGGATATTTCTCCACTGATTTTATTTTTTTATTATTATTATTTTTTAGAGAGAACAGAAGGCAGGGGGAAAGACACAGAGAACCATTGAAGTGAGAGTGACACATCAATTGGTTGCCTCCATCATAGGCCCCGACCATGGACAGAGATTGATCCTACAACCAAGGCGCATGCCCTTGACAGAAATCAAACCCTGGACCCTTCAGTCCTGTGTCCAATGCTCTATCCACTGAGTCAAACTGGCTAAGGCTACATTCCCCCCCTTTTTTGCTATTACCTTTCTTTTGGCTTAACATGTCCTAAGTGTCTTTTTCCCTTGTCTAAATTTTATTCATACTGTGAAGCCCACTTAAAAATCCTCCTCCTCTATGACATTTCCCTCCTACACTGTTAGAAATAATCACTCCTGTCTTGTTCTACAATGTCATTGACCGTGTTTTATTATGTGGTGACTTATTTATATGACTGTGCCTCACTTTCATTCAAACATACGTTTGAGGCACACACTTATTGTCATTTTATCTGCCCTTTATTCTCATGTGAGCCAGCATCGACTGCTACCGTTTACTGAATTGAAATGATCGGCTGAATTCATAATTTTATAATTTATGGTATGATTTGGTCAAAAAAACCTGGAAATAAACTAAATGCCAAACAATAAGAACATGGTTAAGCAATTTATAGTACAGAAACTCATTGGAATCGTGTTTCTATTAAAATTACAAATGTGAAAATTAATAGCTACATGAAAATATTTATGATGTAATGTTAAGTTACAGAAAAAAGATAATGAAAAATACATAGATGCCATAAATATAACCATATAAAATACATTTGCATCATTAGGAAGGATAATAAGGCACTTAGAAGCAAACAAATGCGATTGATATCGATGCATGGAATAATGATGGGTACATTTAAAACTAACAGTGAAATGTTATTTTTCATTGAATTAGTCAGTTAATTTTGGTATGATAATAATACTGCTTCACATTTCTCTCAATCTGAATATGCAAGATCTATATTAAAACAAATCAAGACACTGTTATATATTTGTGCACAGGAGGGTTGTATTGGCGGGTCACTACGTAGATACCAACTTCAGGACTGAGGGACTCATTCCCCAGGCTGTTCTGGTGCTGGTGATTATTTTGTTGTTTTTAATCCTCACCCAAGGATACTTCTACATTGATTTTTTTTTTTTTTTTTTTAGAGAGAGAGAGTGGAAGGGAGTGAGGCGGGGAGAAAGAGAAAGAAACATCTGTGTGTGAGAGACACATCAATTGGTTGCCTCCCACATGCACCCTACCAGGGTGGAGATCCAACTGGCAACCCAAGTACATGTCCTTGATTCCTTGACTGGGAATTGAACCCACAATCCTTTGGTGCTAAGGCCAACACACCAACCACTGAATCACACCAGCCAGGGCTCCTTTTTCTGTTTTTCAGACAACGTGCAACAAAAATTGTGACAAAGGAAGATTTTTTTAAAAAACCATTGGAATAACACAACTCCTATCTGTTCACATTTTGCTTAAAGGTGACAACTGCTGCATTTATTAGCAGCTAACTTTATTCTCGGTGTACTTTAAAGAGAAATAAAATAATTCCTCTGCATGCTTCGGGGGGATTGAAATGTACTCAGCACAAAAAATCTGACACCCAAGGGTAGAAACAGCTTTGTCATGTAGTATTTCATTTTTTAAGCATTTGTGGCCTGGCATATTTTTATTTGGGACTATTGCCAATAAATAGCATTAATAAAAACTAACTTCCTGGGAAAGAAAAAGTTGGAGGCATTTCTATACTGCAAAGCCATAGTAATCAAAACAGCATGGTATTGGCACAAAAACAGACATAAAGATCAATGAAAGAGAATAGAGAGCCCAGAAATGAACCCATGACTATATGGTCAATTAATATATAACAAAGGAGGCAAAAACATACAATGGAGTAAAGAAAGTTTCAATAAATGGTGTTGGGAAAACTGGACACATACATGCAAAAAATGAAACTAAACCACATTTTTACACCATATACAATAATAAACTCAAAATGGATTAAAGATTAAGTGTAAGACTCAAAACCAAAAAAAAAAAAAAATCCAAGAAGAAAACATAGGCATTAAAATCTCATACATTTCTCTCAGCAATATTTTTCCTGATATATCTCCTTGGGCAAGAGAAACAAAAGAAAAAATAAACACATGAGACTACATCAAACTAAAAAGTGTTCACTTGCAGAGGAAACCATCAACAAAATGAAAAGACAATCTATTACATAGAAGAAGGTATTTGCCAATGATACATCTCACATGGGGTTAATATCCAAAATTTATGAAGAACTCATACAACTCAACACACACACACCTCCCACATAGTATTCCTTCCACATTTTTCTTAATTTAACAATATCCTCTTCAGTGGAATGTCTAGCAATCGGAAGGCACTGTACATTTATACAAAATCATAAAAACTTAGCCTTATCTTTTTGTTTTACAGACAACTTGCATTTAGAGAATATGACTGAGGTAATGAGGTCTTATAATTACTACTGCAATCAACTTAGGTGTTTGGACTATCAGTTTAGTAATCTTTCTGCTACAGCCAAATGTTTCTAAGAAAAAGACCTTCTGAAACAAAAACTATCCAAGGGAGTTTTTTGAAAAAAATGTATTTTTATTGATTTCAGAAAGGAAATGATGAGAGAGAGGGATCGAGCCCACAACCTGGACATGTGCCCTGACCAGGATCGAACTGTCATCTCCTGGTTCATAGGTCGACGCTCAACCACTGAGCCATGCCAGCTGGGCCCAAGGGAGTTTTTTGCTTGATAGCTTATCTGCTAAGAAACCAAATTTGCAACGTTTCCCAACTAAATTTCATCTTTAGTGAAAGAAAACTCTAAACATTCAAAATGAATTAATGAATGATCTCCAAGATCTCATTGTTCTCCTACTTTTCTCTATTTTCCTTTCTTTCCACTACTTTAATCATTATTTATGTGACATTAAACTCTGGCAAAAATAATACTGAATTAATGATCTCTAATCTCCTGTCTTTTAGAATCTGGTTGGAACACTAAGGTTAAAATCTGAAACAGCATTTCATTTATTTTCTTTTCTCCTCATGCACTATGCTAGAGCAGCTATGAAAACTTTGGCTGATAATTTTCTTAGTATTATAAAAATAATACTACTTTTAAAAATCTATATTGTTGAAATAATTGCTGATGTCCCCTTTTCCCTTCCATTGACCCCTTCTAGCCAGACCATCCCACCCTCTCACCCCCACCCAGTCCTCTCCTCCTCCCCTTCCCCTGCCCCAGGCCTTCACCACCCTGTCATCTGTGTCCTTGGGTTATGTATACATGCATATGAGTTCTTTGGTTGATCTCTTCCCACCCACCCACACCTGCACTCTGAGATCCCACTAAAAATATAGTACTTTCAAAAGCATTTGCTCTTTTCATAATGATCATCAAATAAACTATTAAATGTCAATAACATGATAAGTAGTTATTTGACATCATATAATGAGACAGTTTTTGATAGCCTTCCAATCCCATTATATCCCAATAGTTATATCCCAAATATACAGTAATTATGTATATTTTCTATTTTAAAAGAGGATTACTGCTAGGCTAAAAAATAGAGGAGTCTAAAAATATTGCCACATGTTGTATCTTTAAAAAGAAACTTAAGCAATGCATTGCGACATTTTCCATAACAAGTCCGAAAATTTACTAAGTGATTCGGGTCCTTTTATTTATTTGGTGAATATAAATTATCATATCATGTGTGATTTTTCTCAAAACATTTTTCCCGCAAAACAATCTGAACTATTCAAAGATTGTGGTTTTGTTGGCCTTTTTTCTTTTCTTGCTTCTTATTTTTCTTTTCTGGATTTACTTCAAATTGGGTTCAGAAAATACAAACCTTTGCCCAGTGCGTGCAGCAGGTCATGAGTTTATTTTTTGATAGTAACATTAACCTCTAATCCATAACTGAACAATCGCGTCTCTCAGAGATCAAGGAGAAACATGGTTTTCAAGCTGTTTGTTCTTCTTTCCCCCATGTGGCAGGCCCTCTCCTCTGACCACATGCAGGAGAATCAAAGAGGGGATACTATCCCGAGGATTTTTTCCCACAGTGCACATATTGAGTGAGGCTTTATCACGTCTCTGAAACTTAAATCATTTAAAAATATTGCTGCTGCTTCTGACAATTCTCATGGACTATTAAATTTTACCTTTGCCAACGATGGTGAACAGTATGGTATTTTACAGATTACTTATGAGATCCTTTGATCTTTTCACAAAAGGCAAGAAAAGATGCTAGTCTTTGACACAAGTGCCCGTGGGGGATGGTAAAATAAGAGGAAGAAGAATTATTCAAACTTTACAACTGTCAGCCAACCTAGAAATGGCTCCACACTTATTAGAGGGAACAGAACCGTTAATAAGGAAAAAAAAACTGCCACCTCTCTTGCCGTTAAAAAATTGCGAATGTTAATTCTTGATTTGGGGCAAAGAAGACCACCTATTTGTCAGAATAAATGACAGGCAGCTGGGTACATGACGCTGCACTTCTTGGAAGACAGCTGGGCTTGGAATACATATTTGGGAGTATTTCATGTATAGGAGCTACTTGAAGGCCTATTTTATATTCATCAGCTGTTTAACACTGTGAAATTTAGGCCCGCCCACCTAAAGCAGTTATAGGTGACATGGAGGATAAACTTGGTTATGCATGTTCATGTCCCTAGAAGCCATACAATGGCTATGATTTTCTGTCTATTTCTCAGCTCATTTCCCTGAAATCATGTGCAAGTACAGGCAATTGAGTGAGGATTAGTTGCTAGCATTTGCATGAGATTAATAATGAAACTTGGCAGAGTAGGAACACTTCTGAGAAAGTTCACAAATGGTGAAGAAATTGATCTCTGTGTCAGATGGAGATGAGCCCAAAGATGCATCTCTTCTCCTTCTGAAATAAACATTATGGGAGTGGCTAGAAGTTTCCAGGCGTCAACCCAGACCCATGGCCCTATATCAGTGGCATCACTCAGAATACTGGCAGGAAGAGGTAGATCCACCCTGCCTGGGTACAATTCCAGGCCACAGGTTTGCTAGATAACGAAGGCCAATAACTCAATCTCTCTGGCCTTGGTATTCTCATCTGTAAAAATGGGTATTATAACTTTACCTATTTTAGAGAGCTATTAGGAAACTATGCTGAAATTATGTATGTAAAGCCTTAATCCCAGAGCAGAGCACAGATTATGAACACAATAAGCGATAGCAGGAGAAGTGGTAGAAGCATTCTAGACACTACTCAATATGTTACAAACACAACAGAAAGATTAGGTGTGACTATTGATTATCAAGGTACAAATGTCATGCAGGGTACAGAGTCTTATATAGTAGAGTCAAATGAAAAGAAGTAAATTAGCTACCTAATGGAAACTTCAATAAATGTGAGACAGAACCAAATTAGAGAAATAGGAAACTGGGCAGTCATATATATCAGGGAAAGTATAAGAGGAATCTTCTCCTTCCAATTTGTCATGAGGGAAACACTTATACCTGTCTCAAGTCACTTTAGCTTTAAAGACTAGATTGGAAACACAAATGTTCCATTTACAAGGTACTAGGAAGTATAACCTATGGACAAAGAAAGATTGAAGTATAATTTCTCGAAAATGAAAACACTTAAAGATATTTAATAATTAATTTAAAATATTTTGGGGGTTATTATAGAAGGTATTTCCTCTTCACGGTGAATGAAACACACAGAAAAGGGACAGGCCATTACCAAGGGGCATCAAGGTGAGCCATATGGAAGAATGCTTGAATGCTAAAGCTTGGAGCAAACCCATGGAGAAGAAGATGAACGTCTTCTTCCCTCGAATTCTTTAAGGAATTAATAGCTACCTCTTGTGAATAATTCCAAAGTAAACTTAGAGAAAAGAGTTGAGGTTCTCTACTAGTGAATACAACTGAATATTCAAGTCTTTGAGAATGTGAATGACTTTGAACTTTGTGCATCTGGGGCACTCCTGATGTCTTATCAGCCTTTTTTTTAAAATATATGTTTTATTGATTTCAGAGAGGCAGGGAGATGGGGAGAGAGATAGAAACATCAATGATGAGAGAGAATCACTAATCAGCTGCTACCTGCACACCCCCTACTGGGGATTGAGCCTGCAACCCAGGCATGTGCCCTGACCAGGAATCGAACCGGGATCTCCTGGTTCATAGGATGATGCTCAACCACTGAGCCACACCGGCCAGGCCTTATCAGTCTTTAATAATTCCTGGAGAACAGAGAATAACCTCTCACCTTTCAATCCATAGTAAAAAGCAGCAAGTAAGTCAAAAGGAGCTCCAAGGAACTCAAGACAAGGTACAGAATTAATGTCTAAACATCCAGGTACCTGATACCTAGACGGCCAGATTCTACTTACTAGTACTTACTCTTATTTTACACGGAGTTAAAATGAGCTTGGTTACCTACTTTTCAAATGTATGTTAAATGTAATAGCTTAGAAGGGGCTAAAGTGGCCACTGGGCTGGTAAAAGGAATGGTGTGACTCACAATTTCAAAGGCACAGTGGGCTGGAGCTCCTTGTGTGGAACACACATTACAGTGACCACCAAGCGCTCTAGAGTGAGCAGCAGATTACAGCAGAACAAAGTCTAATAACCCTACATGGCTAAACAGAGTTTGTGTTGATTTGGTAGGTTCACTGTTAAAAAGCAAGAAAGGGTGCGACTGAACTTGAAAAAAAGATTTTCATTATGAATAGTTCCCTTTATTTTTTGAAACAATAGTGTATTTTGTCTCCAAAAGTATAGGTAGGTTCTTAGCTGTGGAAACCCCCCTATCCATCATAACTCATTTCCTGCAAATCTGAAATCAATACGATATTGGCGGCCAAATGGAACACCTGAGTCAGAGGTCCAGACTTCCGTTGTAATTTCTGTGATTCAATTCATTCATCTGTGCCTCTTATCCCTCTATTAGGCAAGTGAAAATTAGTGACCCATGGGAAAGTAAGCTTAAAAAGTGAGGAAAATCATGTTCTTATCTTTAGCATGTGTGATGCTACAGTACTGTGATGATCTTAAATATTTTAGATATATATTCTCATATGAACTCAATAATCCTGAAATGTAATCCTCTTCTTTTATAGATGAAAAACAAACAAATGGAAGGTCACAGAGGTCACAGAACTTGACCAAGGACACACAGCTGGATAAGAATCCAGGTTGGCTGGACATTGTGCGGCTTCCCAGAGGCCTGTGCCTCTACTGACCACAAGGACTAAGTGACTAACCTGTTGATTATCATGTTCCCTTTACAAGAGGATGACATTTATACAAGTGATACTGAACAAAATCCAAAGCCTGTCATTCTGGCACATAAATCTACCATTAGGGCTGTTTTTGAGCACCAGACAAACTCAAACTCACTTGCTTCCAAGCAATGCTTACTTAAATAAATCAAGAACATTTCTTTTAGAATTTTCTGCCAGGAAAAACTTTGGCCTCTCCTGAAGCACTTCCTCAGTTATAATAAGGATAACAATGTTCCTTATTTGTGTCTCTTTCTGTTTGGGTTACCAGGAAGCTCAGCGTTCGAGAACAGTATATATTTCCGTCCACTTCCTGTCAGTGCTCTGGTTTTCTATTTCTAAATCGAGTTTATTATACCCACTGTAAAGCATATGCTTTTATAAGTCACCTCAAGTCTTTGTGGGAAATCCAGGGCACATAAATCGTACAGAGGCCAAGCCATTTATAAATGTGTTTATGTATATGACAGCAACATAAATGTTATGGTATTCGATTGATTTTCTGTGCATTCACATTTATTTTTATTCATGTTTGTCGAGGAAAACCCAATGTAAGTCTATAGTGTTTTTCTATGATATGCAAAACCTGCCCAAGAATAAGAATCATGCATTAGATTTAGGGCCAAGTCTATACACTGAGTTCGCATAAGGGGTAGAGTCTATTTTTCTAAGTGTCACACAATCATCTGCCCCATGATTGCCAAATCGTGTAAAATACGGATGCATACACATCTATACACAAACCAAAGACTTGACACACTTGTGAGTGCCATGTGTTAATACTCAGTCACGATTCATGATAAAATGGAAAAGATTCAAACTCATCGGCTAAGAGGTAGAATTGGTTTTTGCGAAAGCGCCTGGGTGGTACTTGTGAAGATGGCACAATAATTTCTTCCAGCAACTTTCATCCAAGCAATTAAACTTAAGGTATTTTGGTAGCTTTTTAGGAGTTCAGGGCATTCCCTAGCATATACTGACTTCAAATTGCTGTTGCCAAGGGGGCTTATTTAGAAGCCAGAACATTCTTCTATTAAAATACTTCTTCTTTCCAAGTAAAATAAATTAGTATTTCACCTGGTAAAGAAAGTTTGGGGCCAAAGTTAGGGCCCTGACAAACTATTTCAAATTCCACTTAAACTAATGAAAATATGCCAGTGGTCCATTTTGCCAACATAAATATATTTTCACATTGGGGAAAAGAGAACAAATTTTCAGAGGTTATAGGGGTAATAATTCAGTGATGAATAATCTAGAAACTTCACCTTTGTACTAAAAAAAACTGTCTTTTAGCCACTCTCCCCTATATGTCAGTTTTGACTTTATTTCCTCTCCATTATCTCTCAGCAAAAGACCTAGAAACACATTTTAAAAAATTGTTAATACCAATCCAAATCTTTTTTGGAAAATGCATTTGAAAATTTTGGAAAACCATCATTCTCCATGTTTCCAAGAAAGGAAGTACATATTATAGCAGATATGAAATAAGAATTATTATTTTTCTTTCCCTTGCCATATAATAGTGTCATGGACTGCATGTTTGGGTCCCCCCAGATTTGTATGTTGAAGCCCTAACCCACAATGGCATGCTATAGGAGGGAGGGCCTTTAGTTGGTAATTAGGTCTAAATGAGGATATGAGGATGGAGCCCCCATGATGTGGATTAGTGTCCTTACAAGAAGAGAAAGAGACTAGAGCTAACTCTCTTCCCCATGTAAGACTACAACCAACAGATGGCTACCTATGAGCCAGGAAGAGGATTCTCACCAGACACCAAATCTGCAGCCACACTAACCTTGGGTATCCCAGCCTCCGTAAGTGTAAGAAATAAATATTTGTTGTTTAAGCTATCCAATCTATGTTTTTGTTGTTGTTGTTGTTATTGTTTAATATATCTTATTGATTTTTTTACAGAGAGGAAGGGAGAGGGATAGAGAGTTAGAAACATGGATGAGAGAGAAACATTGATCAGCTGCCTCCTGCACACCTCCTACTGGGGATGTGCCCGCAACCGAGGTACATGCCCTTGACCGGAATCGAACCTGGAACCCTTCAGTCTGTAGGCCGAAGCTCTATCCACTGAGCCAAACCAGGTTAGGGCTGTTTTTGTTTGTTTTGTTTTTCCTGTTGTTGTTAGAGTAGCCCCAAATGGCAAAGACAAATATTCTCTTGAGAACTTAAAGGTTGGGAAAGTCTGAGTACACTATTTTTAAAGTCATTTCAAATTGCATCTCTGAGACATACCGGCCACCATCTTTAAAGCAGCCCAGTCCTCATATTTCTAGTTATCACCTACATTCAGGGGAGGAACTGCTTTTGTCATCCTAAGTGTTAAGAGAAACAGGCACAGAATGTGACAATTCATTTTCTCTCTCTATTTACAACTTAGGGTGGCATCACCGTGAAATAATTAATTGACCTGCCCAGCAAACAAATACATCACACACTCAATATACTGCCTGAAATTTGCAGCTCATTTCTGCAGCTCCACTCTGGAGCATGGCTAACGTATGAGCTTGGTAAGCTCTTCTGACATGTCTCCAAGTCTTCCTAAGCTCTTGCAAGGTTACAGGGCTGAAATATGGCAGAGATCGTGGCACAGTTGCAATAGCATAAGTTCCAAGTCAGTAACTATAAGAACAGAGCACACAAGTACAACAGAA
This sequence comes from Myotis davidii, assembly GCF_000327345.1. NCBI lineage: Eukaryota > Metazoa > Chordata > Mammalia > Chiroptera > Vespertilionidae > Myotis > Myotis davidii. The sequence goes on from NW_006283134.1 coordinate 56,509, forward strand.
CCAATGCAACACATGGTCGGACCATGGGCAGGGTAAAGAGGAGCAATCTCAATAATCATTCAGTAACCCTGGAAGCAATTCTCTTATTTTATTTTTTGCCAGTCTTAGAAAAGTAAAATATGCTGACCTAGCATATTATGAATATGGCTTCACTTGGTTATTGAAAAACAAACACACACACATACAATAGTTCTTTCCCTTAAGTGCCCAAGCATCCAGTTAATGAGATGACTATAAATGACCGCTTGGCTCTACTGTGTATGCGTAGAGCATGCATGCCTACCAAGAGACATTTGGCATTGTCTTTCTCATATAGCTTCTATTTGGGAAAGTAAGACAAATCACAAAGAAATTTGATACTATCCACAATGCTAACTTTCAAGTGGTTCGAAGGTCATTCCTTGGCAGGACCACATATGTATAGCTAATTTTATAGAGCTTCAGAGGAGAATTAAAGATGAGTAAAGTCAATACACTTTAGAGAATTTTCGTACACTTATTTGTTGCTTATTCTCAACCATATGTAATCAAATGTTGCTGACCTGTCAAACCATTAGACTCCATATCAACCAGAAGTAGATCGCTTTACTAATAAGAGGGAAATAACTCATGTTTGAATGTTTAATCAGCCCGTGAGATGAGGTATGCAGCCTAAACCCACCATACTGAATACCCCTCAATCCTTTGCAATTCCACCGCTATTTATAGCAATAAAAAGAGTACAATGACATCAACCATTGATCTCATACTGAAATGCCTTATTGGATAGACATCAGCTTTATGGGTCTCACAAATTCTTTATGACTCTAGCTTTAAGGGAAAGTATGTAGAAGGGACTATGATGTAGGCTAGGTTTTTGCCAAACTCTCACTCCAGGTTTGAGGAAATGCCAACATCCTGAATCTTCAGAGATCTCAGGAGGGGTGGAAAAAGTTAATCAGGAGAATTGCATATGAAAGGGAAAATAAACTTACCAGAGATGGCAATTAGCTCTTGTTTAACCACAGTCAAAAGAATTTGAACAGTGGTATGTAATGAAACCCTTAATGGAAGTGATCTTTATAATTTAGCAAATGAGATTACCGACTGAAGCATTCACAGTCTCATGCAAATTGTCAAGATTAAAACAAATCACTAAGAGACATTTGTAAAATCTTTGTATCTTTATCATGCTATAGTTAACACCACCTCTGACATACAGATATCTTTACTAAGTAAAGAGAACCTTCCTTATTGCTTTAATTCAGAATTGGTCTGAAAACCCCTAAGGGAAGTTAGCAAAGCTATATGAACCCTTTTGTCTGACAATGGAATGTCTTTAATAGAGAATCACTAGGTAATTGATCTTGCTAAATGGCTTCATTATTTGCAGTTAGTTTTATTCATAGGAAGAAAATACACTTTTGATATTTAGTTCGGCAGTTTGCATAACAGCAGCTGCCAACATATATCATCATGTTGACTGAATTTTTATTTTCTCAATTTGTGCCCGGCTTTCTTTTCTTCAAATACTTCCATGTAATCAATAATCTCTCTCAACAAAAAAATTCTGAAACTAATTAATGTGATACAGATAAAATTTTTTACCAAACCCATGTGATGACAGACAACAAAGTGAACAATACATCAGCTGTGCTGCTGAAAGCTGTGGGACCATACTTGAAGGTTGATGGATAATCAAGGCTTGTTTAAAGTGTAATTAATTTGTCACCATCTCAAAGACTTGAAATAAATCCTTCTAAATTCCCACTGCTAAATATCTTCATGATCCAAGAGGTTGAACTCACTCCAACCAAATCCATACATCTGACACTGGCCATCTTAAATCTCTTATAGGTTACTTAAAGTGAAGAGAGTTTAAAAAAGGTTTCTCATGTTTAATCGATATGGATTACCTCCCATCTGTGCCATATCTCTAAGAAAGACAACGTTTTAATTGTTTTCACTATTACAGAGTACAAATGTATATATAATTACAATATGAGAGATTTTTTTTAGTGATTTTGACAGGGAGAGAAAGGAAGAGGGAACTAGAGAGACAGCCATCCACGTGAGAGCAAAACATCAATCTGCTGCATCCTGCACACCCCTTCCCTGGGATCAAACCTCGGGGAAAGGGGTGTGGGAGATGCGGGAAGATTGCCCTGACTGAGAATTGAACTGGAAACCCTTAGGTGCATGGGATGATGCCCAACCAACTGAGCTATAACCAACCAGGGCAGAAATAGAGATTCCTTAAAAAGAGTGAGGAAATGTGTGCCCTTGTTTCACTCAATGAAAACAAATATAAGGGGAAAGCCACTTCTGAGAGGCCCACTTTTGTAGGCACAGGCATCTAGCCAGCCTCCCCTCTCTGTGGGCAGAAACTTCAGATTTCTTGTTCAAAGATAACCGAGTTTCCGAACAGAATGTGCCTGGTGGCAATGACTTGCTCAGGATGTTCCTGGAATGTGACCTTTGTCCCCAGACTGCTGCTCAGAAAGAAAACTACATCTTTCAGAAACATTTTCTGCCTCTACAGGTGGCAGCTGATTATATGCGAAGACAGAACATAACAGAGGAGGAGGAATAGGGAACTACATTCATGAACTTCCAAGGACATCAGCTTGGTCTCTTTCATTTGAGCTATGACCTTTAATTACCCTCACATTTACATTTCCATCAATAAAATGAACATAAAAATACAATACATTTAGGAGTGACTTAAAGAATGGCCCATAATGTTGATCAAGAACCTGGTAAATACTTGCTTGGCTTTTTATCACAGGACATTTTATGCTCCACAGAACAAATAGATTAGAGACAGATTTTCTTAACCTCCGTAGCAAGAACTGAGCAGACGTATAAACTCCAAAGAGGGTATTTAATAGATAATAGTAGTTACAAATAACAGCATTAAAATGAAGCTGGCATGAGGATATCTAGTCCAACCATATGGGCCTACATGCTTCTGGCCTGTGATGACTTCATAATGAACTGGCATAAAACATACCCATTTAAAAAATGTGAAGTAAAAAAGGCAGCTGGGAGAAAAATAATCATTGGAAGCCTCTGAGGTTGTATTTTTTAAAAAATCTAAATGGAAACCGCAAAAAATCAGAAAGTAAACTTGTATAGATGATCCAGTGGCTTCATTCTTGCAAAATATAATTTGGAGTCATGCTTGTCTAGTTTTTGACACAACACAAAGTGAATACTGGGAGGCCATACATATATGTGTGCTATATTGTCTCCTGTTAGAATGATTCTGATGTGCTTTGCATTATCAATTGTTTTATTTCGTAGAGAATCAGGTCTCACACTTCTTTCTTAAGAGCTTATAATTGTTCTCAATGAAAATTTAATGAAGACTTATAGTATGTACAATACGTGCAAGGGCCCCAGTGCTGAGAAGCAGGGAGTCTGGGCGCTCCATTCTCTCAGCTTATCCCATTTCAGAATGGCACCTAAGGCATCCCTATCAAATCCTGATATTCCCAGGAACTCTTGTTTTAAGACATACCACCTGAAAAGCACCATGAATAATAACAGATCTATGGAACTATATTTGAACTCATGATCTTTCCATCTAATCCTCTTTTATAGATGGGGCAAATGAAAATTAAAATAGTTAAAAGTACTTCAAAGTCATCTATCTATAATAATAAAAGTGTAATATACTAATTAGACCAGACGACCTTCCGGACGAAACCACCACAGGCGTCCCC
>NW_006283134.1:60265-82589 GCF_000327345.1 Myotis davidii
TTTCATGCATCATGCCTCTAGTGTATTCATAATGAGAAACAGGAAAATAACTAACATTTATTAAATATCTGCAATATTAGCAGATATTAATTCAGGCCTCCTAAGACTCAGAATGGCACTCTTTCTGTTATTCCAAGGAATGAAGTAAACAGACTGGAGACCAAAATAGTTTGTTGACCAGGCTTCTAGAAGAATGTACAATAATGGAAAAAGAGGAAAAATACTAGGGAATTGCTACGTGACTACAGACAGCTTACAATGATCCCCCAATGAGCTAGCCAAATGTAGTTTAGATACCAGTACCCAAGATCTATTTTTGTTCCTAAAGTTTGTGTCCAAATTTGATCAATGCTGAGAGGCATAGAGGGTTAGCATCATATTCATTACCAGGCCGATATCCCACATGAGCACAGAATTGCATTTTCCTTGCTGCCTCAGCAAGAATACTTGAGATGCTCAAACAGCCAGGGAAGGGTGCTGATTAGCAACAAAAACATCAGAAGCCAGCACCAAGGACATGTGGAGTACCGGCGTCTCTTAGTCTAAAAGTACCCCAGCTAAAAATTCAGCTCCAAAGTAGATCACAAGTTTTTTTCCACCTTCCCAATTTACATTATTTATGTCTCCTTATAAATGAAGTGGAGAAAGAACAAATGAGGAACAAAAGACTTGTTACTTTGTACAATAATAAAGGTGGGGGTATCACCATGTAGTTTGTAGTTTAAATAAACAGAAATGAAAACAACCCAAGAAGCCACATGGTTGAAAGCCTGTTTTATGCAACTAGAAGAGAACCGTGCTTCTCAAATTTTAATGTGCATCTAGTGATCTTGTTAAAATGCAGATTCTGACTGAGTAGCTTTGGTTGGGAACTAAGATTCTACATTTATGGCAAGCCCCATTTCTGGTAGACCACACTTTGAGGAGTAAGAGAATGGACCACATTCCCAGGTACTAGTCACAAAATACTCAGCCTCAATCCCTCAGGTGGATGGTATAGTTACATTTTCATTTGGTTAAATTCTCAAAATTTAAACCTTGAATTCTGCGCACACACACACACACACAAAAGTATCCCTAGGAAAAATAACCTACTAAGTTCTTGAGAATAAAGAATATTCTGATATCATGATTTTTGACCAACAAGATGTTTTTAATTCGAGGTTATGAATAAAATCATTTAGATCAGCCCATTATACATTTTTCATGAAGTATTTCCATTACCAACTGCATTTAGCCAAGTTATTTTCCAGGTTAGCTTTCTATACATAGCATCAAAGAATTTTAATTTTAACTTCCCTGGAATCATTTTCTGCATAAGTTATTTTTATGCAAATTTTACAAATTGTCTTTTATTTTTAAATTCATGTCAAACTTTATTATTGTGAATTTTCTTTTGTGACTAGTACTTTCAGGGATCCAAATATCTGGGGTAAAACTTTACAGTTCTGAACTTAGTTTATGTTATTTGATTCTTCTGGAAAGTTTATGATGTGCTGTGTTAACTGTTGTTGGAGAGATTTTTGCATTGATTCATTTCTAAAAGAATATTTGCTATAAATTTTATAAGAGACAGAGCTTGTATTTGTTTCTCATAACAAATGGCCCGAAAGGAAAAAAGCCCTGGATCTTAGATGAGTTTGAGAAAAGGAAGATTTCTGACATGAAAGAATGTGTTACAAGAGTGTAGGACTAGCAAAGGATAAGGAAATGTCTGTTTTGAAGTAAACAAAACATGTTGAGATGAAACTTACAGTTGGTAAGTGAAATCAGTTTTCTATCCATCCTGTAGCATGTTATTTTCAGATGTTTTCTTTTCTTTTCCAATAACTACCCATCTGCATTTATAAAAGCTTAATGGAATTTTATAAACATTGCCTTAGATCCCATTTACTCACAAAATCACAATGACATTGTATATGAGTTGGGCTTCTGGTCCATAAAATAGAAACTAGAACTTTTAATTTCCATTCTTTGATGAAATATAATTAGGAAATTAATTCGTAGACCTCACGGAAGCAGCCACATATGTAATAATCATGATGTTTTATTAATGTCCCCAGAGGAATGGCTTATATGAACAATTTGAAAATGAAGCAGTCTACACTGCATTTCAAATTTTAAAAAATCAAAACGTCTAAGCGATATATATATATATATTATCTATATATTCTGTATTCCTGTTTATGCTCTCTTTATAACAGAAAGTTCTTTTTAAAATTTATATTAAATAAAGTAGTTAAAATGTAGGCAGTGCTTTTCATGACTTCTTGCATTTTCAAAAAAACCCAAAATTTTGTGAATTATTAAACAACAAGATGTGTGCAAATTGGTGGTCATCTGCTTCCTTCTTTCTCCCTACAAATTTGGCAACTGGCTGTTCCTTTTAACCCATACAGTCATAACTCACATTTGTGTTATTTCTAGCAATTACAGTCATTATTTGGAAGATTAGATTCTGTGTAGGAGAAAGGTCACAGTTTTGACAGGGCTTCAGAATCTCCTGTCTCAGTGCACACATATGCTGGTCTAAGGACTTGGCTTAGATTAATCAATATAGTCCCACTAGAGGCCTGGTGCACAAAATTCATGCATGGATAAGGTCCGTAGGCCTGACCAGTGATCAGGGCTGCCGACTGCTGGCTGGGGCCTTCCTTTGTTTTGCTCCGCCCCCTAGTAGTCAGCTCATATCATAGCGAGCAATCAAACTCCCGGTCTCCTGGTTGAACTCCTGAGGGGACAATTTGTATATTAGGCTTTTATAAATAGACTAGAGGCCCGATGCACAAAATTCGTGCGGGGGGTGAGGGGCTGTCCCTCAGCCCAGCCTGCACCCTCTCCCATCTGGGATCCCTCTCACAATCAAGGATGCTTGCACCCAACCGCTCACCTGCCTGCTTACCTGGTCGACGCCTAACTGCTCCCTGCTGGCCTGATTGCCCCCAACTGCCCTCCCTTGCATGCCTGGTCGCTTCCAACTGCCCTCCCCTGCTGGACATCTTGTGGTGGCCATCTTGTGCTTGCATGGGGGTGGCCATCTCGCATGAGGGTGTGATGGTCAATTTGCATATTACTGCTTTATTAAAAAAAAAAAACATCGATGAGAGAGAAACATCGATCAGCTGCCTCCTGCACACCCCTCACTGGGGATGTGCCCGCAACCAAGGTACATGCCCTTGACCGGAATCGAACCTGGGACCTTTCAGTCCGCAGGCTGACGCTCTATCCACTGAGCCAAACTGGTTTCAGCGATAACCTCACATTTTGTTTTGTTTTTGTTTTTTAGTTTTCACTCTTTCATCATAAAATATGAGTAGTAAATCAATGCCAAAATCTAGTTTTTATTTTTTTTTCAGATAACATGAGAGCAAATGACTCTTCTACCACCGAAACTCTTGTTAGAGAGCAATTTTTTCAATATTTTAGACATTTTCAGTATGGTATCTTATCAGAATTGGGTTTTGTATCTCTAAACCAAAAGACACTTGATTGGAAAACAAATTTTGGAGTAAGCATAAAATGCTTACAGAAATTAAAAGTATAAAAAATAAAATAAAAATGCAATTGATAACATCCTTGAGGTTCAGGAGAGGTCTAAGTGATCATCCACTTATGTATCTTAGATACTTGAATAATGTGTGTTACTGTAGTTTTTACAAATATTTAGGAGATAGAGTATTATATATGTCACTTAAAGCTATTTGTTATACTTATTTATATTTTTGAAAATTTTATATATGTTCAGTATTTCTTAATTACGGGTCCTGATCTGTTTATACTTCTTTGCAATAACGATTGTGAAGATAGTCACTGGTGTTTGAGTGTAAAAAAAGAAAAGGAAGGCCCAGCTGGTATGGCTCAGTGGTTCAACGTCAACCTATGAACCAGAAGGTCATAGTTCGATTCCTGTTCAGGGCACATGCCCAGGTTTTGGGCTAAATCCCCAGTGTGGGGTGTGTATGAGGCAGCCAATCATTGATTCTCTCTCATCATTGATGTTTCTATCACTCTCTCCCTTTTCCTTCTTCTCTGGAATCAATAAAAATATATTAAAAATAATAATAAAAGAAAGACACTGAAAATATCACAGGAAAATCATAGTTGGTATTTCTATGTGGATGTCCTATGTAAATCATGGCAGTGTTTCTATAGTAAATCAGAGAAATGTCATCAATTGTTATTTTTTTGAGTGACATTATGTCAAATAAGAACCAACGCGTTAAGGTGGTAAAATCTTAGGACTCCTGGATAGCTGATTTATGCAAAATGTGAAACATAAAGGGATTTTTAGCTAGAAATTATGATACTCCTCACATGTATGCACCCCCCAGTTATCTGGGAAGTGTTGACTGAGCTAGGCCAAATTTCAGACCCAGATTCATTGCAAGTATCTAAATTCAGGCCAATTGTTCTCTAATCTGCTACTTATTTACCCAAGTCATGGAACTACACTACGTTTGAAGAGTTCTAAATCCTGCTTTAGGACTTGACTTGTTTAAATGGTATTAGACAGGATGGTATCAACTACAATAACATCCCTCTTCAAGTATCTATACTATGTAAGAGGTTGACTGCTTAGCCTGCCCTTGAACCTCAAGGAATGTTATCAATTGCATTTTCATGATCATTTTATATTTCTAATTTTCATACGCACTTTATACTTACCCCAGAATTTGTTTTCCACTCAACTTAGGAGTGTGGCTAAAGGAAGTGAAAAGTGTAGCTATAAATTTTTGTACTACTGCTTTGGTATTACCTAGCATAGTTCTCATTTAAGTAGCTACTTCCCATCTTTTTCTCTACTCAATCTATTGATAACCATGTGAAACAATGGTGTCACTCACTGGATCCTCCTATGCATGGTGACTAGGTGGGCTTCAGGAAGATGCCTTTAAACTCTTCAGTCTCAGCAGCAGCAACTCTGCCTTTGTTCTACCGCACTAAAAAAATCCCTTGCTGGACCGGGCATGGCTCAGTAGTTGAGTGTCAATGTATGAACTGGAGATCACAGTTCGATACCCTGGTTGCAGACTTGATCCCCAGTGGGGGGCATGCAGAAGATAGCCTACTGATGATTCTCTCTCATCATTGGTGTTTCACTCTCTCCCTCTCCCTTCTTCTCTGAAACCAGTAACAAAATATATATACTTAAAAAATCCCCTGTACTTCTCTCTACAAACACATGTGATAAAATATGATTATCAAAATATCTAATGAAATATTACTGGTACATTCCATTTTAGACATCACATGCTAAGAGGACCCTGACAGAGTTCATTAGTAAAATAGTAATCATTGCTGTTGAAAAACCCGGAAACCAGGCCAAGGAGAGGGATTGCAGGAGAAACCAGTTAGCATGAAAAGAGATGAGGGTAGGATGAAGGGAGGAGAGTATGAAAGAGAGAAAATGAGAGAGAGAGAGAGAGAGAGAGAGAGAGAGAGAGAGAGAGAGAGAACAAAAGTGAGTAGAGAGACAGGAAAAGGGAGAGAGGGAGGTAGGGATGGATGGAATTGGTTGGGGAACATGTTAGCAACCTTCAAATATTAGAGAGGTCACAATAAACCCTATGTTGTTTGCTAAAGAGAAGAATAAAGGTCTAAATGTGGAAACAGTTCAATTGTCCAAGTCTTGCAAAGTGACAATATTTATGAATATTATAAATATTCATAAAAGAGCTGGAAAACCTCTCTCAGGACTGCTTTAGAAGATGCACTTGCAGTTTTTAATCTGGGCCAGCTCACCGCTCTCGAAACTTAAGTTTGCACATGAAATACTAGGGATCTTATTGAAATGCAGATTCTGACCAAAAGGTCTGGGGAGGGTCTCAGATTGAGTATTTCCCATAAGCTCCCAGGTGAGGGCCACACTGCTCCCCTGGGCAACACACTTTCAGTAGCCAGGGGCCAGGTGATCTTTAAGGTGCCTTCTCGCCGACAATATTGAGCATTTCCTCAGCCAAGCAGTGAAAGAAAGAAAATCACAAGTCAAGAGTTAGCTACACTGTACACTTAAATTTCATTGATAAAATAGCTAAACCACCCTGTCTTTTTTAGAGGCAGAAAATAGCTGGAAAACAACACTTCAGAGATAATAGCATAAGCACTGGGATAATGATACTAAAATGCCCTCCAAGAAAATTGGCAGCAGTTCCAGATGCAGACCCGGCACAGACAACTGTGAAGAGCTTGAAACCGAGTGTAACCGCTAATATTGAAATTGAACCCTGCCAGCTATGGCGTGTCCACACAAGCCAGTGTTTAGGGGACGCAGATGGAAGATTGAAGAACTCCTTGATGAGACAAGGATCGGACTATGTTGTATCACTGAGCCGTAGTGGGAGTGGAATTACAAACCAATACACTGGGCTGTTCTGTCTTCCTTTTGACCTTTGGACTCAAGCAAACCCCAAACGGAAAGAGAACTGGCATTTTGGTTGCAACTCATGCTACTTTTTAATCAGCTGCAAGATATTGCTGCCCTTGAGAACACTGCGCCCTATTCTGTGCAAACAGCTTGACCACGGGCCAGCTGAAGGGCTGTCACTCGGTCAACAGGAAGTGAGCATGGACAAAAGGTCCAAGTTTAGGAATGCCTCTCCGGATTTTATTTTGATGCAGAGCCTAGTCGAAACTCAATTTTTGAGGCCAGAGCCAGAATAAAAATGAGCTCACAGGCTAACTGTGGGCTTTTTTTTTTTAAGTTATTTTTTAAAGTCGCAGTCCCCACATCAGTCATATACAAACCCCAAATGGAAAAAAAAAAGCCAAAATGCAAGAGAGGGATGTGAATTCCTTAATCAAATGCACTGTCCAATTGCATTTACAATGTTTGTTAATGATTTGTTCACTAAAGGAAATTTATTCTTTTGATACTTTTTGCTGTTCTTTGTGGTCACAAGAGGTCATTCTTAAGATTTTAAAGAGAACCATTCATATTTCCAGGTTAAAATGTTTTGTGAAATCAGTGTATTTTAAAGGCGCATTACCACCCCTTAGGCATCATAAGGAGTAACTGCATTTCCTTTATCTCTGCAGGCTGTTGTGTTATAAGGTATTGAGTTTCACTGAAACCTTCGTAAGTTTTGTAGCCAGACCAATCCAAGTTCAAATGCCCTTTCTGCCACTTACTGGATGTGGCACATGAACCTGAGTTTTCTCTTATTGAAATTAGACATGATAACAGTTGAAAACAAAGAGGTAACCAAAAATGATACTAAAAATGAAATATATTGGGAATTTTTATCAGAATGCTCATAGGGTTGCTATGGGCATTCAAGGAGATCACATATATAAAATGTCTTAAGTATAATAAGCCATCAATGGTAGACTGATAATAGAAAGTGGCTCTGTAAGACTACTTACCTCATTAAAGTTAACTCTCCAGGAATCAACATGACTCTGTTCCAAGAATATAGCACAAAGGATGCTCCCCTAGATAACATTGGAGACATCTAAAGAAGATATCCCTGGATATTTGACCCTAAGAATATTGTCTTCCCCAAAAATGTAATATTCAGCTATGGAGTTGAAAATGTTCATTAGTTGAAAGTTAGACTACAGGAGTTGAAAAACAGAAAAAAGAAAGAAAAAAGTTGGAAAAAAAGAAACCCAAGTGGTTATACAAAGTTAAGAATCTAAGTGATTACTACATGATATTACAATCAGGAAAACCATTTTTTTCAAGATTGTTTAATGAGTACCTGATACACATAGTGCCCTGTATTAGACGCTCAAAGAATTAGAAAGGCAAAAATCTTGAGAAGCAGGGGTGTGTGGTAATTAGGAGAATGGTTATTGGAGCTGGACAGCATGGATTTGAATTCAGGTTCTGCCACTTGTTCATCATGTTAGAACAGTGGTTCTCAACCTTCCTAATGCCACGACCCTTTAATACAGTTCCTCATGTTGTGGTGACCCCCAACCATAAAATTATTTTCGTTGCTACTTCATAACTGTAATTTTGCTATTGTTATGAATCGTAATGTAAATATCTGATATGCAGGATATATGTTCATTGTTACAAATTGAATATAATTAAAGCATAGTGATTAATCACAAAAACAATATGTAATTATATATGTGTTTTCCAATGGTCTTAGGCGACCCCTGTGAAAGGGTTGTTCGACCACCAAAGGTGTCGCGACCCACAGGTTGAGAACTGCTGTGTTAGAGGAATTATTGTGCTGCAGTTTCCCCATCTGGAAAATGGGGTGATCGTTTTAGTTACATTACATGGGTCTCCTGAGTATTAAAGAACTGATTATATGGATTGCATACAACAGTGCCGGTATTCAATAATGCCAATGAGTAGTGACTGCGTGCCCAGCACTATTCTAATATCTAAAATGCCATTAAAGAGGAGAGGAACTAGGGAAGGGCCATGGAAGTTCTGAATACAGAAGAACTCTGCTGTGGGCTGGTCCATAATCTGTTGGCCTACAGAATCATTCTGCTCTGTATCCTTGGGGACTACATTTTCCAGGCTCCTTTGCCAAATGGATCCCAGTAGGCTTAGCCAATGGAAGGCACTGGCAGAAGAATAAAGGCTTGAAGAAGAAAAGACAATGTACTTTTTTCTTCTATGGTGTCTCCTACTGGTCCCAGCTCCCACCAGACACCCTCCCTGCAGTTCTTGCTTTCATTGAATGGCCCCAACTTCTAGATTATGGAAATCCCATCTCCTTCCACCTTGTCTAGCTAGGGGTGGTGAATATCAGCCCCTGCCCACAAAGTCATTTGATCTGGCCCTTCCAAGACATCAGAGGTGAGTTAATTAAATGTTTGACCAAATACAGCGGCTAATTTTTAAGTTGATAATTTTGTATGGCCCACAAATGATGTTATAAATATCCAAATGGGCCTGGGCAGAAAAAAGGTTCCCCACCCTTGGCTAGACCTAAGGTGCTTTGCAGTTTCCTGTAAGCCCACTCCTTCTACCTCTCCAGACCTAGAAGTGTTAGCATTTCCCTACTGTCCTAACCTCTAGGTTGCCCCTCTAGGCTGTGTTTAGCTTCTTAGCTCTTCTATCTCTATGCAAACAACCCCCTTTATGAACTGCCTACAGGTATTTCCGTTTTCCTGACTGGACTCTGATGATCAAGTGCTATAAAGCAAGCTAAGTCTTGTAAAATGGGCAAGACTAGGTTATGCTAAAATGGAGATAAAGAACATTCCAAATTGATTGCATGCCCAAACCAGATTAAAAAAATCATGATCTTAAACTTTCAACAAGGAGGTCAACAATAGTTCTATTTTATTAAATACACAAGGTTGGCTGTGTCAACCTTATGTATCTGAGTTGTTAAAGACTTACAGACCTAGCCTGTCAGGATTCAAATTCAAATTCTGGTTCTGTCACTTATTGATTTTCTGCCTCTTCTTGCCTCAGTTTCCTCCTCTGAAAAACAGAGATAATAATAGTCCTGACGGATAAATGAGTTAATTTACACAAAGAACGGAGAACAGGGGCCAACAGTGCTCTCATTTCCTTGATCCCATTGAAAAGTAGAAAACAAATTTGTCAGCACAGATTTGTACATAATGAGCTCAATTTTCTGGCATTCCAATTCAAAAAGGAAGCTTAAGACCATTAAGAATGAAATTGTTTTTAGAAAGACAAACCCGCAGAGGGCTGGAGCACAGCTATAAGATCAATGCTCTGTTCCCAGACTTTACCAGACTCATTGTAGAAGCCCAGCATGAGGGAGTGGAGGAGCAGAGATCCAGGACCTATGTTTTGCTCTCTTCCAAAGTAGGAAAGACTGATCAAAATTTGATTTTTTAAAGATATTAAGAAATATATTAAGTCACAGACGGAATAAGAAATAACTATACTAGGAAATATCAGAAAGTCTCAGGACCACAACACCTACCTGAGATCTAGGCTTTATTCTAGGTTCTGAGGATATTGCAGCAAACAAATGCCCCATGATGACGCTCCATGGTAGTTGGGAAGATGGAAAATAGTATATACTACTGAATACAATTTAAAATATTTAGTACAAGAAAGGATGGAAGAAAATGCAATAGAATGTCTGGGTTATGAAAAAATTAATAAAATGGGTAAGAGTAGGAAGTGACAGGCTGCTATTTTAGATAACACTGCCATGGAAGGGACTCTTGAAGAGATGACATTTGAGCAGAGACGGAGCACAGAGAGAGGTGACCCCGGAGCCTCTCAGTGGAAAGCATGTTACAGGCTGATGGAACAGTTAATATTTGTTTTGACAGAACCTTGACCTCAGTAGGGACTACGTTTTGATTCCTTCTAAATAAGTATCTATGACATAAGATTCCTTACTAGCTTCCCTCAGTAGAATTAAACACAAATGAGTCATAATGGAACTCCATGAGGCAATAGAACATGCATCTTGGAAAGCAGCACTTTCAATGTTCTGCTGAGAAACAGCAAAAAAGGCATAATACTCCTTTATATTAATTTATGTATGGTACATATGCATTCTCCAAAATTGACAAACACTATTCCCAATAGTGTTTATCAAATTAAACTATTTCCACCAATAAGAAGATTATACTAAAATTTTTCTCCATTTAGGTTAGTTAATGATTTGTGTAAATCTTGCAGAACTCTTACTTAGCCTACTGCGGTGATGTGAATAGTGTTTGTCAGTTTTAGATTCCTTCCAAATAAGCGTCTATGACATAAGATTCCTTAATAGCTTCCCTCAGTAGAATTAAACACAAGTAGCCTTCTTGAATTTGTGCTTGGTACACATGCATTAATTTGTGCAAAGTAAAACAGTTCTCAATATAAATCTGTGCCACCTTACTAATATATATTTTTCTTTTTTGTGCATTTTCTTTCTAAGTCAGTGAGCCACGGCTGTTGTACAGCCCAAGATCTGTAGGTCATTCTAGGTTTTCTCTTTTTTGCTTTCCTATCCTCCCACTCATCCTCTCCATGATGTGGTCATCTTGACCTTCTAACACAGTGGTTCTCAACCTGTGGGTCGTGACCCCTTTATATCTCTCTACCCCAAACCCCATCAGCCTTGCTCACTTAGGTATCCCTATCATGCTCAGTTTGTTTTCTTTGTGAACATCATAATACATTTTTGTGGGGGAATTGAATACTCTATTAATTGACACACACAAAATTATAATGTCATCTTTGCCACCTTATAACACAGTAGAAGTGGACCCCTGCCTTCAGCCAATTATAAACTGTGAATAAGCTTATAAAATCATACATATTTTGATAGATGAACAAAGAAAGTGGTATGAAGTATGCTGACAAGATGAAAATGGGCACTTAAACTTTAGACATTTCCTGCCAAGGTGAAAAGAGAGTTGCTAATTGACCTTGAAAACTATAAATGTTTTCACGGTCCTTTCCATTAAAGGATGTGTCTTTAATCATGGCCTTATTTTGCTATGAAAGAGGTCAAGAGAAGATATAGATACACATTTACTAACAATTTAGCAATGACCCTGACACTCATATCATCATCTCCTGACCTTTCAGTCTGTTTACACCAACTACTTAAATTTTCACAGGTTTTCTAGTGTTATACCAAACCCAATATATCCTCATCAAATGTGTTATTTTGTCCATAAGTCCAATCTTCCTTTATTCTCCACATCTCTGTTAAAACCATACTCACTGACCCACCCAGCTGCTAAAGTCACAAACTATAGCATCTTCCTTGCTTTCTTCTCTTCCCAGTCTGTCTCATATTATTGGTGCCCGAGTCTTAGTGATTCTCATCTCTAATGTTTGACCCCACTTTACCTTTTCTACTCCCAAAGCCTTGTCCATGACCTCGCCAACTCTCATACAGATCAATGTAATATCCACTTCTGCAATATTCTCTTCCTACAAGTACCTTATTTTTTTTTCATTTAAATTCTTTTTTGTCGAAAGTATTGCATATGTCTCTTTTTCCCTCCATTGTCCTCACCCTGCCCCCCAGCACAGGCAGGGGAAGATAGGGGAGGGGAGGTAAGAGATCAACTAGTTCCTTATTTTATTAATGGTTGGCAATGTGCTCAGTTATAAAAACAATTTCCAGCCTCTCCTGAGTGGCACAAACCCTTGTCTATGATACAGTTTGGGGTCAATGACATATAAGTGGGAATCTGTCGAGCAAGGACACATTCAGTTGCCACTTGTGTTTCGCCCTTTAGCTTCCTCATTCTTTTCAGCCTGAAATGTAAATGCAATGTGAAAATGGAGCAGCTATCTGCAGCTACAGGCGAAAGGCATGAAGAAAAGGCAGACACAAGGATCTAAGGGTAGGTAAGTGCTAAGTTCCTAATGACGGAGTCATCACCTTGGCTCTGAATTACCTCCCTTCCTTTGGTCTCCTTCTAACAGTATGGGGAAATAGAGTTTAAATCACTGTTCAGCCACTTGTAGTCTATTACACTAACAAAGGAATGCAAGGGAAAGGATCCATTCTCCGAGCCCAGTGGTAGGCAAAATCATTAGTCAACAGAGCCAAATATCAACAGTACAACGATTGAAATTTCTTTTGAGAGCCACATTTTTTAAACTTAAACTATATAGGTAGGTACATTGTTATTAACTTAATTAGGGTACTCCTAACCTGGCCTTTGCTAAAAATGTCCTCAATCTGATTGAGGTACGTTCGCTGAGGTTGACCCCTTCCAACTCTCCCATCCACACTCATCTTGTATACTCTTGTATACTTGTTTCATCTATCTCCTTTCGATCATCCTCTCTATATGTCCAAACCATCTCAACATACCTTTCTCAATTCTCGACACTACATCTTCTTTCACTCCACAACGTTCCCTAAAATTAACCTAATAAACTTTACTTAAAGTTTTTTTATTTAATTTTGTTTTTTTAAAAGTATTACAAAGAGTATTACACATGTCTCCTTCCCCCCTCCCTTGACATTCCCCCAGCCTCCCCCACCCCCTAGTGTCTTGTGTCCATTGGTTATTCTTATATGCATGCATACAAGTCCTTCAGTTGATCTCCTACACCACTCCCCAAACCCTCCCCAGGCTTCCCACTGTAGTTCGGCTCAATGCTGCTCTGCCTCTGTATCCATTTTTGTTATAATGGTCCTTATTATCCATAAATGAGTGAGATCATGTGGTATTTTTCTCAGCTTCCCACGGGCCGTCCCAGCCTCACAGGGGCCATCCCAGCCTCACAGGGGCCGCCCAACCCTCACCTGGGCCATCTCAACCTCACCAGGGCCATCTCAACCTCACTGGGGCCGTTTCAACCTCACCAGGGCCTACTCAGCCTCACCAGGGCCATCTCGGCCTCACGGGGGCCGTCTCAGCAACATGAAGTTTGGCATTCTGTCTTTTGTTGGGTGGCTCCTTGCTAGACAAAATCTCCAGGCATTCTTGGTGGCTGAATATCTGGTATGCTTGCTTGGATTTCATTTTCTACTAAGTGCACAGACTGCTTGTCTGCCATCTCCCATCAACCCATGTAAGACTGGATCTGGTGGACCTGTTTGTGGGTTTGCTGGTACAGCGGTTCCACGTCGCCGGCCCAGCTGGGTCCGGCTCCTGCTTCTTCCGAACCTGATTCTGCTTCTTGAGTGTGTCCCTTATGGATGCGAGGAGTTGAAATCTGCAGTCTGCTGGGTTGGGCTGCAAAAGCACAGGTGGTTCCTTTTGTGCCACTGGCACAGCTTGGGTGGGGATGTAAATTGAGTAGGATGGGGTCTCCGGAAATCACCAGGGCGGAGCAAGGGCAATGGCATCTCCAGGACTCCTCACCTCTCCAGGACTCTGCGTCCCTGCATCCTGGAGTGCTGACAGGCAGCTCTGCGAGACAGCCACTCTCACTCTTCGGCCTGTTGCAAGGCCATCCTGTCTCTCCCAGTAGGGGTCTGGGACCTCAGGATCCCACCCCAAACAAGCTCAGTGGATTTGAGAGTCTGCATCCCCTTCCGATTGAAAAAAAACACACATCAGTTGCAGCTCGCATGGCGCACAATTCCGCAACTTCGCACTGTACATGCGCGCCCGCACGTGGTATTTTGTGGAAGAGCCACACTCAAGGGGCCAAAGAGGCACATGTGGCTCATGAGCCGCAGTTTGCCGACCACTGTCCTAGCTCGTCTCCTGCATCTAGCTTACCCCTCCTCTGTCATTCTCAATTCTTTAGCTAGAATTGACTTTCTAAACCACATTAGTTTCCTCTGCCTTTAAATCTCTCCTTGATTTCCATTGCCGTTGTAGTATGCTCTTTGCTCTTACTTTTATGCAAGAAACCTCACAATAAGACTTGAGCTTGCATTTCGGGTTACATCATTTACTGTTCCCATATATGCCAAAACTCTACTTTTAATCCTTTAGAAAAACACCGCACACTTCTACAGCATTCTGCCATCACAATGTTCCTCCCTCTCCTGGTGAATCTTTCTCTGCCACCTCTGCTAGGTATACTTCCATTCATCCTTAAGAATCAAGCTCAAATATTGCCTATTCCCTAAAAGTTTCCTCTGTGCTTTTTCTGGGGAAATTTAGACAGTTCTTCATTTTTGCCTAAGAGCAATTTACTTGTAGCACTACTGCATAGCTGTTAAGATCTTATCATTTGAATGGCTTGGACGCAGACTCTGAGGTTTGGAGGCCTAATGATCTTGAAAACAGAGTCTGGATATCCTCATCTGTGAAATACTAATAATCTTAGCATTTACCTCATAGAGCCATTGGGAGGATTTCATGAGTTAAGCCATGTATCAAGTGCTTATTGGCTATTGGATATTATTATTAGCTATTATGCTCATATTATTTTTCAGTTATACATTTATAGTATCTGCACCTCCTACCCACTGAGTACTTGGGTATAGGCAATAGATCGTCTCTATTTCTCATTCCCAGTGCCTAGCACAAGATCGGCCAAAAATACACATTTGACAAATGTTGGACACAACAAATTAGACTGAGCAAGGACTATGTGAATCCCATTCAGCCTAAATGTCAGCCTCAAAGTTCATGTTAACCTATTGCATATGTTAAATAAGAGAACTGCTACTAATCACCAGCATATCCGAAGACTTCTTAGAAGAAGACCATTGAGATAGAGGAGCAATTACCTCCATGGAAGTCTGAGTAGCCTTACTGGTATAGAAAAAAGGCAATTATGGCAATGGAGCCTACATAACTTCCCATGAAATAGATAAGATAAAAGAAAAAAACCTAAAAATTTGTAGATAGGGAATTATATCCATCGCTACCTCCTCGACACAGTTTTTTTGTTTGTTTGTTTTTAATCCTTTTTTTTTTCATTGATTTTTTTCCCACTGATTTTTTTGGAGAGAGTGGAAGGGGTGCGGGGAGAGAAACATTGATGTGAGAGAAACACATTGATTGGTTGCCTCCTGCTCCAGCTGGGGCCCAGGATTGAACCTGAAACCGAAGTACATGCCCTTGCCCAGTAATGGAACCCATGGAATGATGTTCTAACCAACTGAGCAAAGTCAACCAGGGCCTCGGCCACAGTTTTAAATTCAGAGAGCAATTCAGCCATTTTAAAGTGTGCCATAAATTCCTCTCTTCCTGATTCACAGTGTCCGGTACGACCAGGTGCCACCATTTGAGCCTACTGCGTTGTTGAAGTACACCTAAGGGCCTCTACACATGCCAGGAGTGATGCTAGGCATGAGAAATACGGAAACTGAGGAAGATCCTGAGGACTGGGGAGGGTGTTTTACAGACTGACGAACCCCCGCTTCTTTCCCCAGAGCATGATCATGTCAAAGGAAGTGAAGGGTGTTGAATTTTGAGGCCACATCTGGCCTCTCATCCTGCTCAGATTTGAAAAAGCAAGGCAGGAAGAAAAGTGTACAATGAAATTAGGAAAGGAAGAAAGCACAATTTTATAAGCTTCCCTGTGGCCCAGCACTATTTTATTTCAAATGGAAGGTGAGGGAAATAGGCGAAACATGGTGTCTCACAAAGAGGAAATTTACAGGCACCCTGCACACGTCCCCCACAAACCTCCGCTTCCTCCCCCCACCCAAGAGAAATGGAAACAATTTATAGAAGTTACTAAAGGAACTGAAGAAATCCTTACAGGGTAATTAATGAGGGATAGGCCAGTCACCCATGTAAAAAAAAAAAAAATCAAATGTAAAAACTCATGGCTTTGTCAAGGACTTGGAGATTTTTAGACTGGAAGCAATTTGTACAATGACTATTTTGACCATACAACTTCCTAATCTCAGTTCCCATAAAGTCTGGGCGGGGGCCAACTGGAATGATACGTCTCAGCTGCACAGATACCGGCCACAGAGGAAACAAAGGGATTTTAAACACTGGAGTCATTTCCTTTGGTTCTCAGCTCTTGGAGGGAAAAAAAAAAATCCTTTTTGGTCAGTGATATCTCCAGCTCAATTCCTGTAGCCTCGCTTAGAAAAATAACAAAATCCGTTCCCTGAAACTCTTTCCAATCAGACAAGTGCGGCTTTCAACTCCAAACGTCTCAGTCCAATAAAAGACTTCCCTTTGCCCGAGGGTTCTAGGAAGACTAACACCTTTTTAAGGTTCAGACTGCTCTCTAACGAGTTACATAAAAATCTGCAACCAGTGTAAATGTCAGATGTGAAAGGATGTGTTTGGGAGAGAGACTCGTATAATCAAATCTCGGGCTGCTCCATTGGAAATAGCTGCTCAGGGGTCTGGCTGACTATAATAGGGCCCATTTATGACACACGGCACACACGGTAATAGCGAGTTCCCTCTCAAGTGGAACCTTAGCAGCTTTGGAATGGTTACCTGAATGTGTCGAGAGCGGAAAAGCAGTGCTTTCCAAATATATCCTCCAGCTAAGGGCTTTTGGAACGGCTGCAGCGATGATAGAAAAGATGGATTGTCAGAATACCCCTCTGCTCATATATATGCATTCCAAATGCCAGAGGTGGAGGCGCAAGGCACACAGGATTGTTCACAAGCCACAGAATTTGAAATATTAGACAGCCTTTGTCCAAGATTGATCTACACGGAAGGGAGCGCTCCCCACCACTGCTCTGTGTTTTGTTTAGTTGGTGCCAGTTTTGAGTCCCCTGTAAGGTCCCTGATGTGAATCCTCAAGTCTTCAGGCCAGTTTCTCAGTGAAAAAAGGAAACAATAGAGCAGCCCGGATCACAGATCAAATGGAAACTTTAAATAAGTGGAATTACATTAATACACTGATATTACATCTTGAAGTTTTAAGATGATGTAAGTTAGTTATTCCAGGAATACTTGTGGACAGTCTCATAGATTGCAACGATTAAATTCAAGAAGGATTCAGGCAGTATTTACAGTCTCTAGATAATAATTTAATTCAAAAGATAATGTCAGGAGAATAAAAATGTGCCTATTACACTCATTACATGTTGCAGCTAAAGAATAAATTGCTTTTTTTTACCCTTTTCAAATGCTCATACCCATAACTTAGAAATATGTGATGTACTTATTTACTAACCAGCATAATATACAAATGACAGAGCAATTCTCCATGTCCTTAATGATTTGAACCAGCATCTGCTGAGAAATAGAGAAGATAACCTTTCCATGGTGTAGGCTTTCCCATTTTTTCTTGCTCTTACCTTTATTTTTAATAAATGTGAAAAAAATAGGAAATATAAGAAAAGGGAGGCTGACACTAAATGTATCACAAATATCTAATGTGTCTGACATATATATATATAATAACATTATAATTTTAATTGCATGTAAACTTAAAGAAAGTGTTACTGGGAAAGCCCCCTTTTTACTCATCAACTTCTGCTCTTCAAGGAGTTCCTAATTCAGGAGCACAGCGCCAGCAAAGTGACTGAGAACACGGGCAGATATGAAATTCTGTTTGCAGTTAAGTTAGTCTTGTGACTCATGTATTCTCATTCTTTCCTAAGACACAGTGGAACCCCTCAACTTTAAGTCAGAGTATGAAAATCTCATAGTTATTATTCTTATAAACGGGAAAATGATTGAGCAATAGTCTCCAAATAAAGGCCTATATAGTGATCCTATGAGTAGGGTCCATAACTTCTACTTTTTTAGCCTACCAATCCAAACTCTTTTTCCAGGTTTCTGTTTATAACCAACAGCAGATGTTGGCAAAGTGTTGGGCTAACTATAGGGTCGAGGTATTTTAACATGGAGTAGTTCGTAGACCAAACACAGAGACTCACACAGGCACCAACTATCTGAGGAGAGTAAAAACTGTTCTGCACATATGCTCTGTACTAAATATTAAAGTCATATGAAATACCCAAGCACAGAAATAGTTGTACACTGTTATCTGTTCAAATACAACAATGAATCATTAGAATCACTGTTAAATTTAGGTCAAAGTTATTTTTAGAAACCAACTTTTGACTTTAATCAATTCTCCGTTGAAAGCTTTTCTCCTTTGTCATTAACCAAAGGGCAACTCAAATCTATTCCAGATAAGATGTTTGTAAAACATGCAGCATAAGCATAGATCTCAGCACATAGTGGGAACTCAATACCTTGTGGTTTTAAACAAGAGAAATGCAAGGTGTTTGTTAATAATTTTGCAGGGAAAACCATGCTAGCATAACTAAAGCATTGCTGGAAACAGTCAACAATATCTTTAGATGGTAAATTATCTGACAGGGGCAATATGAATTCATAGAAAAGAGACTTTACTAAGAGCTAAGGTAAACAGGTAAGCTTGCACTAGCAAAGTAGAATTTGAAGTTATCCAGTAACTCAAGTCTGGTTTGCAGTGGAAGAAGGCTACAGAGAGGTGGTTTCTGGGAGGTAGGGATGAGTTGAGTAAAGACCCAAGCGGGGTACAATCAGGACGTCGGGAGAGTAAAGTGACTGCCTGCTTAACATTAAAGGCACATGTTGGAATAGAATGAAAAATATTGGGAGTTGAGACATATTTTGGTGGCCCTTTGAGGCCATACTGAGGGATTCAGACTTGATAAGGAATGGAATAGCAAGTCCCAAAGTAATTAAGGGACATGATGAAAGCACTGTTTTAAAGCAAGACAAGGAATCTGCAAAAGAACCTTAACCCCAAGAGTTCTTAACAAGAACTTGTGCTAACTGCAGCTGGGTGATAAATGGCTACAATTTTATTCTTGTATCTAATCACAACCCAAATCACACGCTTGATGATTTCTTGGTGCTACATCCATGTACTGAGAACCTAAGATGTGGTTAAGCCATTCATTATTTTATTTATCCAGATATTCATTGGGTAACGATTTCATGTGTCAAGCATGTGCTAAGTACAGTGAATGGAAAATAAAAAAGATGTAGTCTTTTTTCATTATCTGAAGAAGTGTATAATTCTTGCTCTTGATAAGGCCATGGTGTAAGAGGAACATGAAAGAAAAGTCACTGATTGTACCCAGTTTGTTAAAAGCTGGCTAGATTTTAGGAGAACTGAGAGTTTTATTAAGATTATAGGAAAAGGGTATCTAAGTCAGCTTGAGCAGGGATAGAGGGAAAGATAAAGCTTTGAAGACTTGATGCGCATCTGCTGAATCTTGCAAGACGAGGAAGAGCACAGAGACAGCCTAGGGGAGGGATGAGATAGAACAACCAGGCTTTAGAACAAAGCCAACCTGAATTTATATCCCATATCTGCCATTTCATAGTTGTGGAGATGTGGCCCAGTTCTTTGTCTCTCCCACCTATAAAATGAAGATGATAAGAAAAACAATTTGGAAAAGAGTGCCATAAGATATAAAAATGGCTTAGTGTAATTTCTGTATTTAGTAAATGCTCAATACATACCAGACTTTATTATTAAACTAGAGGCCCAGTGCACAAATTCATGCATGGGTGGGATCCAGCTGGCCTGCCCTGATGGAGGCCGACTCGGGGCAGGGCCGGCCAGGGGGAGGGACTGTGGGAGGTTGGCTGGCCAGACCCATCCCTGATCAAGGAGGGGTGGGGCGATTGGGGGCAGGACCGGCTGGGGGGTGGGGCCGTAGGAGGTTGGGAGGGGGGGCAATCGGGGCCCGATCGGGGTCGGTTGGCCGCTGCAGTTTGCGTCATAGCAACTGGTCATTCCAGTCATTCAGTCATTCCAGTTGCTTGGCTTTTATATACTAGTATGTAGATGGGGGCAGGTGACGTTTCAGGCAAAGAGAAGAGATACCCAAGTGTCTTTGCATATGAGGTGGAAATAGTTGGGTAGGGTGGGAACAGATGAGAATTAGCCAGGGACATCAGTATGACCACAGTGGTGTACAACTCCAGTGGTACATTTCCCATGGACTACAATGTGAGTGCCCCGTCAGTTTTGGAGTTGTGCAGGGCTCATGTTATACAAAAGTGCAGTCATCCCAGTGCTAGAGATAGGACAGGCCATGTCATGAAAGGCCTTATATTCCACAATAAGGAGTTAGAAGTCTACTATTTTTGCCATATCATTCCAAGTGACAGAGACCCAAAAATTTACACATGTAATTGAATTTTAATGAAGATAATTCATCCTTAAACTGTCTCGTTATAGAATAAATGAACATTTTTCTCCTTGTTGCATTTTAATCCTGTTAAATTACTTTCACATTAATCATTATTGTTGTTTTTCTAGACATGTGTTATCTTTTCATGGATTAACTGGGAAATATTTATTAGCCCTTGTGGTAAGCTAGATCTTAGTTTTGCAGATATAGTAAAATATGGTCCCTCATTCAAAGACTACGCTATCCAGAGAAGAAGACATAAATGTCAACTGATAGTGATACCTATCAAGAAAGAGGATCTTTAGCCCTAACTAGTTTGGCTCAGTGGATAGAGCGTCGGCCTGCAGACTGAAAGGTCCCAGGTTTGATTCCGGTCAAGGGCATGTACCTTGGTTGCGGGCACATCCCCAGTAGGGGGTGTGCAGGAGGCAGCTGATCGATGTTTCTCTCTCATTGATGTCTCTCTTTATCCCTCTCCCTTCCTCTCTGTAAAAAATATCTTCAGTAGTCATCATAAATAATATTTTGACCTAGTTATTAGCAGAATATGTATATTTTTTTCTATTTTTCTTTCTCCCACTCTAGCCAATTTTCCATGCTACCTCAGAGTCTTAATAATGTGCGACCTGGTCAAAACGTCAGTCCCAATTTGTGGAGAGAGAGAGAGAGAGAGAGAGAGAGAGAGAGAGAGAGAGAGAAGCATTTCCGCTCTAAACTCAGAGACTAAGTTTGTATTTCTGGAGTGGATCTGAAGGTCATAGCCTCTGTGTTTCCACATGTTTGCAGTTAGCTAATGATGGCTACAACCATCTACACATTGTTTAGAGAGCAAAACTGACCTTAGCAGACATTTGGTGGTTTTTTTTTTTTCCCCATAATAACTGGTTCATGGGTAAACTAAAAACATTAAAAAAAAGTCTTTTTGATTAAACTTGATCATACCTTCAGAATCCAAATAGAAAATAGCTGTTTATTCCTGGGTGCATCCATCAAGGAGATAATGACCCCAAACACTCTGCACAACTAAGTGCAAGCTATTTAAAGAAAAGAAAGGAGCCTGGGTAAGGAATTGGGATAAAGTGGCCTCTTCAGAGGTCTTAACCTTATTCCCATGAGCAAACAAGGGAGGCAAGCCAAACCGAACTTAAATAAGATGAAAGAGAGCATTTGCCGTGAAACTCGACCACATCGGCCCTTTCAGAGAGCACATGCCTCTCTCTGAATCCTGAACCCTGAGAGTGAGAGAAACTGGCAGCTGCGCTCTGCCTGCCACCCTCCCTAATTATGTGATATTTTCCCCACATAAAATCGATTCAACTGATGCTCTCTTTAAAGCTAAAACATGTAGAAGGCTAAAAACTTGTCAATCTAATTTAAGTATAACATTGAAGTTAACAGAAAACCATTCTTTAAAAAAAATTACTCTAAATAAAATGAACAAAATATTTTCAAAAGGTGCCTCTGTTTTAAAGCCACAATCTTGCATGCTCTTTTACGCCTCTATTAAATGACAAAACAGAACTAGAACGCCCGGCCCATACTGTTTATAGTGGTGGGAAGTGGGTGGGTAAAAACTACTGTGTGTTACTTCCAAACTGTCCGCCTTTGCGCAAACTCAAAACACTGTGCCCCTGTCTGCTTGTGATGAATAACATCCAAGGCCATTTACTGCAGGTCTTACTTGTGGGGGTTATTTGGAGTGAGGAAAAGCAAAAAGAGGATAGATAGGTTTTGGCAGACTTAGATTTCTATTTGAATGCTGGCTAGATGATGTTTGAGAAGGTACTCAGCATTTCCAGGTTTGTTTTCTCATCAGTAAAATGGGGAAGATAATAACTCTTGAGGTTACTTGATATCCATTGCACAATGCTATAGGCCAGTGGTCGGCAAACAGAGCCAAATATCAACAGTACAACAATAAAAAT
>NW_006283134.1:99025-100141 GCF_000327345.1 Myotis davidii
GAGAGAGAGAGAGAGAAGCATTTCCGCTCTAAACTCAGAGACTAAGTTTGTATTTCTGGAGTGGATCTGAAGGTCATAGCCTCTGTGTTTCCACATGTTTGCAGTTAGCTAATGATGGCTACAACCATCTACAAATTGTTTAGAGAGCAAAGCCTGAATGAAACCAGTTGCAGCACAGGGCTTCAGGTAAGACTTCAACTGTTGCATTAAAACCAAATGAAAAAGCTGTTAATTTCCTTCCATTATTTGTCCAAAAATTTCAAGGAACTCTGGCAATGTTAAGTCTAACTGTTAACTCTGAAGGAATATAGATGCCAATGTACAGGGACTTCATAGCTGCCTTTAGACATAAACCTGACAAAGTGCAGCCATGCCCTACCTGAGCGTGAGTTAATTTGGGTTACATATATGCAGTGGCTGCCTTGCTATGATGGTACTTTCTACAAAAATCCCATCCACAAAAACAGACAAAATGCAAATGATGATTTTGGAGAAGTAAAATAATTCTCTCAAGTCCCAATAAGTAGGAGCCAGTGATGAGATCAGCATCTGGAAGTAGAACATCAGGCCTGAGACACATATCTCTCACAGACCGGACAAGAAAGAAATGGAGTTGCAAACCAAGAGTTCTAAAATGTGAGACTCAAACCTGGGTAGGGGGTTCTAGGGAGGGTGAGGTAGTAAAACATGTGCCTGTTGAATAGATCTGTTGAAAAAAACTAAGCACAGATGCTCAAGGTTTCTTTAACATTCCCCCAAAATGAGAGACTAGGTAGCCTTTGGGTTGGAGTTAGAGATTTGAAGGCAACTTGAGACAATAAAAAATTATGAGGATAGGGGAAGAACCTTTGAGAAAAAAAAAAAAAAAACAGATTGAGAAAGGAAAAAACTGACCTTAGCAGACATTTGGGGGTTTTTTTTTTTTCCCCATAATAACTGGTTCATGGGTAAACTAAAAACATTAAAAAAAAGTCTTTTTGATTAAACTTGATCATACCTTCAGAATCCAAATAGAAAATAGCTGTTTATTCCTGGGTGCATCCATCAAGGAGATAATGACCCCAAACACTCTGCACAACTAAGTGCAAGCTATTTAAAGAAAAGAGAGGAGCCTGG
>NW_006283134.1:100584-101635 GCF_000327345.1 Myotis davidii
ATTCTGCCACCCTCCCTAATTATGTGATATTTTCCCCACATAAAATCGATTCAACTGATGCTCTCTTTAAAGCTAAAACATGTAGAAGGCTAAACACTTGTCAATCTAATTTAAGTATAACATTGAAGTTAACAGAAAACCATTCTTTAAAAAAAAATTACTCTAAATAAAATGAACAAAATATTTTCAAAAGGTGCCTCTGTTTTCAAGCCACAATCTTGCATGCTCTTTTACGCCTCTATTAAATGACAAAACAGAACTAGAACGCCCGGCCCATACTGTTTATAGTGGTGGGAAGTGGGTGGGTAAAAACTACTGTGTGTTACTTCCAAACTGTCCGCCTTTGCGCAAACTCAAAACACTGTGCCCCTGTCTGCTTGTGATGAATAACATCCAAGGCCATTTACTGCAGGTCTTACTTGTGGGGGTTATTTGGAGTGAGGAAAAGCAAAAAGAGGATAGATAGGTTTTGGCAGACTTAGATTTCTATTTGAATGCTGGCTAGATGATGTTTGAGAAGGTACTCAGCATTTCCAGGTTTGTTTTCTCATCAGTAAAATGGGGAAGATAATAACTCTTGAGGTTACTTGATATCCATTGCACAATGCTATAGGCCAGTGGTCGGCAAACAGAGCCAAATATCAACAGTACAACAATAAAAATTTCTTTTGAGAGCCAAATTTTTTAAACTTAAACTATATAGGTAGGTACATTGTTATTAACTTAATTAGGGTACTCCTAAGGCTTAGGAAGAGCCACACTCAAGGGGCCAAAGAGCCTCACGTGGCTCGCGAGCCGCAGTTTGCCGACCATGGCTATAGGCTATTGAAAGTTGAAGATATGCATGCCTTTAGGAGCCACACATGTACATAAATAAATGAAGTGGGCTGGTTTTAAGAAAATAACACAGTGGTTTAGCCTCCTCTAAAAACATTGGCATCTAAACACTTTTAAACAGGGTTGCAGTCAAACAACATTCTTTACTAGACACGTTTGCCCTTTTGATGAATTACAGAATGTTCTGAGAGACTTCTGGATGCCAGCCTGCTGA
>NW_006283134.1:101668-111190 GCF_000327345.1 Myotis davidii
GCTGAACAACTTGATCAAAACTGGGTTGCACAACATATTAGCATAGATGTATCTCCTGCCTCCATAACCACAGCTTACCGTATTTCTGAGAACTATAGCTCATGACCTACTCATTCCCCAGCTCATTCCCTTAAGGTTTTCTTCTGTTCTAGGTAAACAAGCCGAAGTCCTTATTCCCAACTCTTTGTTTGGATTCACTTCCTGTTTATTATTTTATTTTTTTGTTGTTGTTCCCTGGAGGATTAGTTGGTTGGTAGGTTCGTGGAAAACCATTGAAGAGTTTACTTTCTCTGCTTAAGGGAATTCAGATGGGAAACACAAAGGAAAAAATTCAGATGATAGTCCCTGCTTCTACAAAAACAAAAACAAAACAAAAAACAACAACAACAAAAAAAAAAAACAACGGGTAAAGAGGTACCATAAAAAATGCTTCCAAATCAGGTAAACCTGTCTCTGGTCTGCCACCACATCAGATGTCTTCACCAGTCCATGTACCATGCTGACTTTTTATTGTCGACAAAAAAGTTCACTTACATAACAGAAAACTTGTATCTGGAAAATGACACTGGTGTCATTTTTTTTTAAAAAAAAAATCCCAAACAAGAAGCAGAATTACAGAATTGGCCCTCCAACAGTAAATTTTGAAGGACATAAAGAGAGGAAAGATAAGCTGAATTAGACAATGTAATGGGTTGTATATAGTTATAATGATAGTTCCTATTACTAGAACATAATAGGTCAAGTCCAATGATGCAAAATAGTAATATTTACTTCTCACACAGATTTCACACATACATATTTGTGCTTTCATTTGATAGTTGTATATGTAATTTTACTCATTATTGCTTGTCTTACATTGTTCTCACACAGTAGAAGAAAACCTCAAAGCCCCTGACCGCTATCTATGGCAGAACAACTTCTCCAGGATTTCTGTGGTTTATGTAACAGCAGATGCTCAGTTACAAAGATGCTCAATATCACTAATCATCCTGGAAATCCAAGTCAAAACCACAATGAAATATCACCTCATACCTGTGAGGATGGCTATTTTAAAAAAAGATAATTGCTGGTGAATATGTGGAGAAAAGGAAACCTCACTTTACACTGTTGGTGGGAATGTAATTTGATAAAGCCATTACGAAAAACAGTATGTTCATCAAAACCGGAACATAAAATTTCCATATGATCAGCAATACCTCTCCTAGGTATAGCTCCAAAGGAAATGAAATTAGTATCTCTTAAAGAGATATATCTGCACTCCCATGTTCATTTCAGCATTATTTACAATAGGCCAGACATAAGCATCCATTTATGAATAATGAATAAAGAAATTGTGATACACAGACACACACACACGAATATTGTTCAGCCTGAAAGAAGGATATCATGCCAATTGGAAGAACATGGATAAATGTGGAGGGCATTGTGCTAAGTCAACTAAATCAAACACGAAAGAAAAAAAAGTACACAATATCATTTAAGTGTGCAACATAAAAATGTCAAGTATATAGGAGCAGAGAGCACTAAAGTGATTATCACAGGCAAAAGAGCAGAAGAAATGAGTTGATGTTGATTTAAAGGTACAATGTTGCTTCCTATGTAGGATGAATATGTTTAGAAATCTAATACATGGCATAAAATTAGTTAATAATATAGCATTGAGTACTGGAAATGTTCTAAGAGAATATATTGCAGGTGCTCGCATTACGTATAAAAAATGGACCTATGTGAGGAAATTATATGTTAATTAGTTTAATTGTAGTAATTGTTTACTATGTATATGTATGTCAAATTATGTTGTACACATTAAATACATGTGATTTTCATTTAAAAAGTAAAATATAAAAGTTTTCCTCTAATCAAATCATTATCAATTTTGTTATCTGTTTCTCTATGAAAAGGTATATTATTAGCCATAATTTCTTTATATTATATATTTATGAAATTAGAGACTTTCTGAACTTTAACCTCTTAAAATCAAAACTATCTCATGAGAACCATTTTTAACCATAGTGTTGTAATAGCATTTTAAAAAAATGGGGTTCTAAATTCTACCCCACATAATTCCCTTATTCAGAAAAAAATTTCTTTCAGTCATTCATTTGATAAAAATCTACAGTTTTCACTTTAATTATGTACTGTAACAATAGTGGCACAAAGACAAATTCCAAGGTACCTCATAGTATATTTCTCATGGGATTTTTGCCACTTGATTTCATTTAGTCCGGTATCAAATGTGCTTATTTTTCACATCTCCCTCAAATCCAATGCCTAGTGAGATTGTTAGCAGTTGCTACCCTGACATCTTCTGTTTCAGCTCCTGCCTTCCTATCGTGGGCACATCCTGAGAATGTGGACAGCTGTGCTATCTGCAGCTGAAGGTTTCTTATTTTCTTTGGGAGAGAAATTATATCTGTAATTACTTTCATTATTATACTTATTTTTCTGTGAGTTTGTTGGTTTGCTTTTTATTGTGATAAAATAACAAAACATAGTATTCTAACAAAATTGTAAGTGTATAGTTCAATAGCATTATATATATTTATGCTTTTGTGCAGTCATCACCACCGTCATCTCCAGAACTTCATTTTCCCAAACGGAAACTCTGTATTTATTAAACTCTAACTCCCCATCTCCCCAAACCCCCAGACCCTGCCAAACACCATTCTGTCTTTTGTCTCTCTGAATCTGACTCCTCTAGGTACCTCAAATAAGTAGAATCATACAATATTTGTCCTTTTGTGATTGGATTATTAAAATAATATTGTGATGTTTTTGCAATTACAGAAACCTAGTGAGGCGATTACATTGTAAGATGTATAAGCGTAGAATCATTATATGGTTTACCTGAAACTAATATAATACTGTGTATCAAACTATACTTAAATAAAAAATAAAAGTTAATAAAAAAGAGAAATTGTATCTTCAAAGGTGGCATAGAGGTGTTCCAAAGACACTTCAACCATAACAAATGATACATTCATCTTTCACATTCCATTTAGGTTTTTATAGTTTTGGGATTTGGGTTTATTTTGTTTTAAATGCCATGTTCATGAGGGTTTATTTTTTCTCTTTCATACTCTAAAGTTCTCATTTCTTTACTAAAGAAAAAAAAAGATCACTATTTTATTAGTAAAATGAATAACCAACAAATCAACAAGAACAATGGCAGCCACCAAATTAGATGACAATCCATGCTTTCACTGTGGTTTCCAACGCTAAGGAAGCAAAGGTCTTCCGATTTTTTTTTTTTTTTGGTTTTCTTTTTACTTTTGAACTTACCAAACAATGTAGTAAAGAGTATGACAAAGGGGGAACTAAGAAGCATTTGGTTTTCAGAACCTATCCAACTCAATTACAACGAATTCCACCACCTGCTACTGTGACGGAATGTGCTTTTACTCAAAGACATCGGGTTTATGAGCTTTGAAAAAATCCCGAGGGCTCTCATAGAGCCAACACCAAAATGTGTGAATGAAATGTTCTTTATGTACTTATTCTTTTCGCTATTTACAATACTAGTGTCAACAAACACGTGTCAATTCCTGAAATACTCATTCCTTGAATACGTAATATGTACTCAGTACTGCATTAAATTATAAAATATATGAACGAGCTCTAGACAATATGATTTCTATGAGAAGAAATCCAGGTCCACAGCCATAGAAAAATTCACCTGATGTATGTGCCAGGCACATTTACAAACATGGTTCTCAAAACATGTAATTTTGAGAAATACTTTTAAAATCATAGCTATAGATGAGCTCATTTGACAGTTGAGAAAAGCAATGTTTAGAGATGTTTTGTCATTTGTCCAAGAAAACTTAGATTATTATTCGGAAATTTTCTCGGTATAGACTTTAATTGGAAAACCCTTGAATAACTAGGTGGGGTTTAAAAAAATCCATATTTTTTGAAGTCCTATATTTGAAAGGATATTATGTTTTTGCAAGTTTACATAAATTGTAATAAACGGAACATTCCCATATTATATTTGTCTATTTTACAGTATTATATTTTGCATATTATTTAAAACATGTAGTACAATATATAATTTCCAATATATTTATGAAATCATGGATCAGTAAAAAAAATAGATAACTTCAAACCAGTGAAAAGAATAATTCTGCATTGACAATAAATATTCTTAGGTACAAATGCTTACTTTTCAAGAATGACTCTGAGAAACGTATATGTGAACGTCTTTGGTAGCCCTGGTGTTCAAAGGCCTAGAAGACATATACCTAGTCATGTCTGTTCTTTCCATAGATGCAGCATCAAAGGATCCCAGAGAGAAAGAAAAGGCATCTACAATCTAAGTTCCGCTCTGAACCATCCTGCTTCCTCCATACCTTGCTAATAGGTTCGCCTCCCTGTATTCTGAGTAATTTATAATCTAGATGAAGGACTCAAACTAATCACAACAGTATGAGAGGTAAGGTAGCATAGGATCTTTGCTTCCAGATGGTACTCAAAGGAGGTGGTGTTGTAAACTTTTCAAATAGGATAGGAAGAGTCTACCGAGGGCTTCTTGAGAAGGTGAATTTTGGAAGAAATACTTGACATAGCCCAGTAGAGGTATGAAAAGAGAATTTTATGTATATTAATAATATAGTCTGATGTTAAAAATAAGGTATTGAAAGATAGAAGAGGAATATCTGGACATAAAGATTTCTGTTAATCTGTAAGACATGGATTAGTTAAAAGTAATATTCAGATTATGGGCAAAAGCAATGTATTTCTACCATATTATTTTTAAAAAAAATGTTTTTATTAATTTTTAGGGAGAGAGGAAGGGAGAGAGAGAGATAGAAACATCAATGATGAGAGAGAATCACTGATCAGCTGCCTACTGCACACCACGCACTGGGGATTGAGCCCACAACTCGGGTATGTGCCCTGACCAGGAATCGAACCATGACCTCCTGGTTCATAGATCCACGCTCAACCACTGAAACATGCTGGCTGGGCTATACCATATTATTTAAGATATACTAAACTTCATAAAAATTATTTAAATTTCTTCCAATAAAAATAATTACTGCCAAAGAGTTAGACAGGTAGGCTATAGTATTAAATGCAGTCAATTATAAATGTGTTTAAAACAGCAAGGCTACATATTTTATTAAATGTTTATGATAGTTTTGCTTTTGCCTAATATATACTAGTGTGTTAAAACTGATCACAAATACTGAGTAAATACAGGGGTGGGGCAAAGTAGGCTTACAGTTGTTCATATGGAAAGTAATATAAAAATTAATAAATAATAATACAAGAATACACTCTGCGTTTCATGTACTCACCACTGAAAACCTACATTTGCCTCACCCTGTACATAATTACGTAACACTTGTGAGGCAAACTATGCAGCCGTATAACTCCCAAAACATATTATAAGTACATTTTTTCATTTATTACAAAGACTTCACGAAGTTAACATCTAACAACAACAACAATAATAAAACCCTCTAAAATATTTAATATGCTAAATTAGAAATAATAGGCGTGAGTGGGATACAGACCGAACAAAATCCTTTCATTTACATGCTAAGGGAGAGTAAGAGTCTAGTAGAGTATGGGTTAATATAGCATGGTTAATTTTGATGCTTTTTGTTTTCATCTCTAAGGAGACAAGTGCATACACTTTCCCATCCCCCTAAACACTAACTTGCATATAATATGCCACATGTTCAACAGCCTGTGAAAAATTGAATTCATACCGCTTCTTTAGAAACAACATTAATAAATCCAGTTTTCATAATATTTGGCTTTGATTGCATAGTCTTAGTCTGGAGGGAAAGTTGCAAATGATTTAGAAGCAAGTGTCTAGGAAAAGTCCAAATCCAATTTGTGTTCTCTAATTACAGGCTCAATGCTCTCCGTGATTTTGTTGGAAAAAGCCACCTCACACACCCTTTTCATTCTTTCCTAAAGAAAGGTCAAGACAAACTCAGCTTCTGCCTATTAAAAAAGGAAAGGTAAAATTCTCTCCTAATTCATTGCTAGTTTCATCTGATATTATTTTACAAAGACAAAGAACTACTTTGCTATCCCCCCCCCCTTCACTGACAATATATCAGATTTGGAGAAATTTAAATTAATAACAATCTATCACTCATAATCCTACCACCTCAATACAAACATTTCTGTTTTGCTTAATATTGCCAGTATTTTATAGGACAGACCACACAAGGTATTTTTGAGCATCATCCATGTATTAACTCAATTACTCATTAGTATTATTCATCTATATTATTATTCATCTATATCAATATTAATCATACATGTTTTCATATTAAATGATTTCCCTAGGTGGCTCCCTCCTTCCTTCCCTCCATCCCTCCCTCCCTCTCTCTCTCCCTTTCCCTTCTTTCTCCTTCCTTCCTTCCTTCCTTCCTTCCTTCCTTCCTTCCTTCCTTCCAGATATGTAGGTCTGATCAATTATATCCTGAAATTCTTTCTCCTAAACATCAACCTTTCTCAAGCCTATCATTGTACTTTGCCTTTATAAACTTAATTTGCCCCAAAGGAGTCTCCATATTCTCTATCCACTATATTTCGCAGATACCCCTCTTGTAGATACCTGTTACACTCTCACATATATTAGGCAGATAGACCAATCCTAATCATTTGATTAGTATTAGTTTCTTGGTTTTCTTGATGGTTGCTTTTTCAACTAGAAATTGAGCTATTAGGTGACAGAAACCATGTCTTATTTTTTGACTACCTAGTGCTTTTTTTTAAAAGTTTATAAGAGACATGTGATCTGCAGTGTATGAGTATTCATTCCTAAGACTTTTGCACATTATACTTATATGTGAAATAGGGACAGTGTTTAGAATGATCTTGGCTCTACCCTACTTATTAATCTCAGTATCATAAAAGTGACTGGTTTAGAGGAACAACAAATAGCATGTTACAGGAAGCATTCCAATTTTCCAGTAAGAACTGAGTCATGAAAGAGAGACCATGTAGATTTCATAAATAATATAATGCAACCTTTAAGAGTATTGGATTCCAAGTCATGAAGAAACATGAGCCATAGACATAGTCAAATAACTTCAACAATATTTCCCCCCTCCAAAAATAGAAAAAGCCTTAATAAGATACCAAATCTGAGATCCTATGAGGTGCTTACAGCTAAACCTTAGACACAGTGGGCCCATCAGTAAATCCATTCCTAGTCAACCAATGTTGCTAAAGCTTTAAAGAACAGATAAATTAAAACGTGTTTTGCATGGGTAAGTTTTCCCCAGAGTTCCTCATTTTTATATAGGAAATCAATTTGCATCACTGATGATATCATTCATACCAGACAACCCAAAGTTGTTAAGAGGTAATTTAGTTTTATGCTGAAAGCAATTTGGTACTTGTTCTAATTTGTGAGTTTCATTTTGTTTGCTAATGAAAAAAATTAATGAGCAATGGTACTAGAAATACAACTCAGCAAAGCCTCTGCAATATCAGAGAGGTTTGCCATATACTGTACAGCATGACCCTGTGCAGCAGGCGCCTGGGCCTCCACCTGGGCGGGGCTCTCAATGTATCAGCACAGTCCAGAGCTAAAGGTACAGATGCCCTCACACATACCTTTGCACTGATTTGTGTTTTTGTCAAGAATTGCCTTTGTCGATACAATTTTTCCATACCTGAAAGAGAGAGAGAGAGAGAAACAAAAAGTTACCGTAGCCCAATGAAGACACTTAAAAACACCAATGAGCATGGGTGTACACACAATGGAGCAGGGATAAACCAAGAACAAAGCTCTGAACTCCCATTTCACACCTGGATGATCGCTTTTCACCAGTTCTTCTCTATACCTGGAGAATGCGCTTCCCAAAATAATCACTGGGTGGAGCCTTCAAAAATAAACCTGTCAGGGTGTCATAGGCGGCTGAGAGGGGATCGCCTGTGATTGTAATCAAAGTAAATCGCAACCTGGCGATGCGTGGAAAAGTACAGACCTAGTCCCAGGCTGACCAGGGCTGGCATCCAGCTTTGGTGCTCACCTAGTGTTGCAACCCTGAGCAGTTAAACACAACTTCCCCAGGCCAGTCTTTTTATCTCTAAAAAATGAAAATTGTAATGATCACCTTTCAGGATTTGGGAGAGTGTTCAATTGAAAAGTTGAGATTGTCTATCAGTGCTTGTAGGGTAAATAAGAACAAATGTATTTATTAGTTGGTTATTTTACTACCAAAAATATATTATGTTGTAAGTTAATTAAGGATAAAGACTGAGCTTCGTATTCTCAATGACTGCCACCAAAGCCAATAGAAGTCAAATAAATGCTTGTTATAAGTAAATAAATTATCCAATGGTACTTCATCTACAACAAAGTGTCTACCACATATTCATTATTTAATCATCCCTTGCAGACGAGCTGCTCTAGGCTTTGTTTCAAAAATATGGGTTACATGAAGAATAAAATTCAATCTCTTTGAGCTGCCCCATGGGGTATAACTGATGGGACTAAATTAGGTGACTTCCTAAAACTCTGTTCTTTAGGATTCCACGAAGGGTGATTCTGACTCAACATAATAACACAGAGAAGCTATCATGTGAATTTGGTGCAGTGCTTAATTATGACATCATGCTGCCTCTAAAATAGAGAAGATACATAGATCAAATCTTCTAGTTCAATCAACTTTCATTTCTTTGGGAAACCAAGGCAATATAGTGTTGAGTTAAAATAACATACTGTGACAACAATCATGGCTTGAATCTCAATTAAGCCCCAGTGTATTTGGTTGGTTAAACCTTATGTGTTCTTTGCATCATTCCATCATCTATGATAATATGAATCAATTTTTAAATATCGGTTTTGATTATTTATTTAAATGTATATGCATCTGTTTAAATCTATAACATGATGACACTGGTCGTTACCTCACAGGGTTACTGTGAGCATTAAATGGGGTTACCAAAAGTGCTGATGACAGTGGCTGGCATAGAATAAGTGCTCACTAAGTATTGGTTTTTCTTGCAATGACTCTCTTCCTGTTAGCTGCTATATAACAATGTCCAGTCTTTGACATTCTCTAAGATGGGTAAGAGGTGAATGGGGGTAAAACTACTGTCCCAAATGGCAGTTTAAAACATCACTACTTGTTTAATTCCTTTATCCATTTTGAGTTTATTTTTGTGTATTGTATAAGTTGGTGGTCTAGTTTCTTTTCTTTTCTTTTTTTTCATTTATCTGTCTAATTTCCCCAACACCATTTCTAGAAGAGACAGCCTTGACTCCATTGTATGTTCTTGCCTCCATGAGCATAGTGGTTTGGGTTTCTGGATTCTCTATTCTATTCCATTGATCTATATGTCTGTTCTTGTGCCAGTACCAGGCAGTTTTGAGAACAGTGGCTTTGTAAGACAGCTTGATATCTGGTATTGAGATCCCTCCTACTTTGTTCTTCTTTCTCAGGATTGCTGCAGCTATTTGGGTCTCTTTTTTATTCCAGATGAATTTTTGGAGAGTTTGTTCTAGGTCTGTGAAATATGCCGGGAAACCATAAAAATATT